>NC_046985.1:2061343-2086343 GCF_009769545.1 Cyclopterus lumpus | reverse complement strand
TTCTCCGCCCCCTCGCACTCCGACGCCGGGCCGAAGTGCGTCTGCAGCTCTGTGGAGGTCACGGGGGTCAAACTCGTGTCACATGAAGGTGGCGGTGTTGGTGTTGTTGTTGTTGTTGTTTAGGTGAAGGACGCTCTAGATGGCTTCTGACCTGGAATGAGGATGGTGATGGCGGCCTGCACGGCTCGCCGGATGATGTTGTCCATCGCAAACATCCAGTGAGGTTTAATGTGATGGTTCCTCAGGACTTTGTTTACCTGAGAACAACAAACAAACAAACAAACAGACAGACAAACAAGGTAGTGAGTGTAATCGTATTCAACTCACAATTAATACAAATTTGGCGTACAATATTGACCTCTTTTTGTTTTTCCACAATTCATTAATAAATAAATAGAAAATTATACCTATTATCATTTTGAATGAAATTGGTTATATTAATACATATATTATCTATATATATACTTGTATTTATATATACATATATACATGTATATATACATATATGTTTATATATATATATAATATATGTATATATATACATGTATATATATACATATATATAATAAATATGTTTATATATAATATATATATATATATATATATATGTATATATAATATACATATATATACTATATAATATTATATCATTACTACAGTTTTTTTATTTAATTTCATTAATAATTTTGTGTAGTAAAATGTTTTAGAATGAATGAACAAATGAGTGAATATATATCTGTTAAAAAATATTAAACTGCCTTTTTTATGTCAAGAAATCAAAAAAAAAAAAAAACATGGATGAAAAATTTATTCTGTATTGGTTAAACATTATATTTACATTTAATAGTGATTAATTCCTTGGTGTTAAATAACTCTTTTCAGGTGTCTGAACGTGCGTGTGTGTGTGTGTGTACGTGTGTGTGTGTGTGTGTGTGTGTGTACGTGTGTGTGTGTGTGTGTGTGTGTGTGTGTGTGTGTGTGCTGACCGAGTCCTGGAAGCCAAAGAGCACCAGCTGGATCTGGTTGATGGAGGTGGAGTCGAAGTCCAGGTCCAGCTTGAGCTTGGAGATGGTGGCCGCCATGACGCGCCTCTCGGGGGAATGGATGAAGTCTCTCAGGATGCAGATGATCTGCTTGATGTGGTCCACGGACAGCTGGAGCTCCTCGCTGCCCTGCACGTGCACGTGAACACGCGTTTACATGCAGACATCTGGCCAGAAACACGGATTAATGCCCATACGGTAGGAATATTAAAACACGTGCGCCCCCCGGTGGAAGCATCCGAGAATACAGGCTTCTTTCCTTCAACGTTTTTACCATGAAAATGTCCAGATTGAGTTTTTTTTTTTTTTTTCGATAGATGTGCAACATAATGCAAAAGTAAAATAAGCTGCACCAATGAAAAAGGGGTATTAATAATAATATATTTTTATTCTTATTATATTTTTATTATAATTATATATTTTTTATTATTTAATATTTATTATAATTATATTATTATTATTATTATTATTGGAATATGTTTTATTCTTATTAGAATATTTCCATTAAAGTAGATATGTTCCTTCCTGTTCCTTTTTGACTGTAACCGTGGTTACCTGGATGTGGTTCTCCTTCAGGTTGGAGATGACCTTGGCCTGGTCGTCGTTGAGCACCTTGAACAGGATGGCCCGCCTCTCGCTGTCCTTCTTCAGCAGGAACAGACCGCCGTCCCGGTCCTCGGGGGAGGGGGGTGCGCTTCGGTCGTCCGACACCGAACCCTCGTCTGGAACGCTGCGACACACACACACACACACACACACACACACACACACACAGTGATCTCACCGCACTATAAAACACAACACGGAGCGTGCGGGTTGATTTACAGCGGCGTGACGCTGCCGTCCGGGTTTATTTACAGATGCAAGCCTCTCCTGGAGACTGTGTGTGCCCAGGAAAGTGCCGAGGCAGCATGAGTCGGGGCCGCCGTGCACGTGGCCGCGCGTGCACGTGTGGGCGCGACGCCGCGTGTGTGCTCAGCCCACCGGCCGAAGCTCGTAAAACCTATCGGACCTCATTATATCAGGGTCGTAAAAGGCACCGGGGCGTGCTGCGGGCCCCATGAGGCCACCTGGCACCAGAACACACACACACACTCACACACATTCATTCACAGCTTCGGGGCCCAGCAGGATTTTCATCTGCAGCAACACTTTGCTTTAATATTGTAAGAGTGTGTCGTGTATTATCTTTGCATTTAGAACAAGCTTGACTCTTAAAAATAATATTTTTGTCTCCCTGTAATAGTGGATAAAGTCAACCTGGGCTCACGTGCACACACACACCTCAGGTAGTTGGAGTTGGGGGTCTTGAGCGGGTTCTCGGAGCCGGGGCTTTTCTTCTTCAGGAAGAAAACGTCGTGTTTGGAGTCGCAGTCCGGGCTCATGGAACCGGGCTCGCTGCTGCTGCTCCCGGTGGCCTCGCACTGCAACTGCACCGGCAGCGACACGCTGTGGATGTAGTCTGCGAAAAAGAGAACGTTAGCCGTGACGCAATCGATTCTTTTTACTTTTGTGCAAATAAATGACATTTCTAGGAATTTCAATTTTTATTTTATGTTTTATGTGTTTTATTTTATGTGTTCTATGTGCGGGAGTTTTTTTGTTTTTCTTATTGATTTTTTTGGGGGGTTATATTCATTTTATTATTATTATTATAATTAC
The DNA here is from genome assembly GCF_009769545.1 of Cyclopterus lumpus. Taxonomy (NCBI): domain Eukaryota; kingdom Metazoa; phylum Chordata; class Actinopteri; order Perciformes; family Cyclopteridae; genus Cyclopterus; species Cyclopterus lumpus. Next base: position 2,083,638 of record NC_046985.1, on the reverse strand, counting down.
TTTCAATGTCTTTTATGTATATATGTAATATTTATCCATATTTACCATATTTATCACGTTTTATTTTATTATAGGTCAGGTTTATTATTATTATAATAATATTATTATTATTGTTACTTTCAATATCTTTTATGTATATGTGTAATGTGTTTATTTATTTACCCGTATTTACCATATTTATTTATTTCACGTTTTATTTTATTATAGGTCAGGTTTATTATTATTATTATTATAACTTTTAATGTCCTTTATGTATATATGTAATATTTATCCATATTTACCATATCTATTTATTTCACGTTTTATTTTATTATAGGTCAGGTTTATTGTTATTATTATTATAACTTTCAATGTCTAAAGGTTCCTCAGTAGTAGACCTGATGGCTTGAAGGAGACGTTCTATTGCTCTGCACCGTAAACTCTAAAGGTTCCTCAGTAGTAGACCTGATGGCTTGAAGGAGACGTTCTATTGCTCTACACCGTAAACTCTAAAGGTTCCTCAGTAGTAGACCTGATGGCTTGAAGGAGACGTTCTATTGCTCTGCACCGTAAACTCTAAAGGTTCCTCAGTAGTAGACCTGATGGCTTGAAGGAGACGTTCTATTGCTCTGCACCGTAAACTCTAAAGGTTCCTCAGTAGTAGACCTGATGGCTTGAAGGAGACGTTCTATTGCTCTGCACCGTAAACTCTAAAGGTTCCTCAGTAGTAGACCTGATGGCTTGAAGGCGATCTTGCTCTTCTTGCCCTTGGCGTTCTGTCGGACGAACGTGTCTCTGAGGAGGTCCGAGGTGATGGCTCTCTTGTTGGGGTCCGGCTCAAAGCAGCGCAAGATGAACGACTTGGCCTCCAAAGACAAGGACTCTGGGATCTCCGGGTGGATCTTAAACATGCCCACCTGGAAGTCACTCGAAACGATCAATTTTGTTTTTCAAGAGTATTTTAAAAAAGAAGATGCGCAGCTTCTACAAGGAGCAAATCTTCACTCCTACCTTAAACATGGCCGCCTGCGGTTCTCCCAGCTCGTGGAAGGGCGGTTTCCCGGTGGCCATTTCTATAATGGTGCATCCCAGGGACCAGATGTCGGCCGGGGCCCCGTAACCTCGAGGGCCCTTATCAATGATTTCTGGAGCCATGTACTGCAGAGTTCCTGCAGACAGAGGAACGAGAGCATCAAAAGAGAGAGAAGATAACCAATCAACGAACTGAAGAGGAGCTTTTTGGAAATGAACGTTTCTGGAACACGTGCACGGAGAGCTCGTACTTTTACCGTTCGGTATTTAGAAAATACAAACATGTAGGCCGAGTGGTTGAAGAGAAAAATTAATCTTCACGACTAACTTTAATGAGATTGAAGTTAGTTTTTAATCCCCCCCCCCCAAAAAAAAACGAGTTCAGAAAGACGATGTTTCGTTCTATCCATTGAGTATTTAACTGCATTCTGAGCATATTTGGCATTTGTAGTCGCCTCTAAATACTACACACACACACACACACACACACACAGACACACACACACACACACACACACTAATGAAAGGTAAACACCCTTCTGCCTCTGCTTGATTAGCTGATCTAATCACACACCTCGCTGCCGGCTGGAGGAGGCCAGATGGCCGATGACCGCGTACGCTGGTATGAGCGCGCACGGCGGCTCGTGCGCGCTCGTAGTGTTTCCATAGAGGCCGATGGTGGCTCTCGTCATTTTGATATTTATACTTGGGACATTTCTACGACTCCGTTTACGCTCGTTTATGTCGTTACTACTTTATTACCGTGTTACACAAAGCTGCGTGTCACGGAATAAACGGTCATTCTGTCATAGTTTATAGTCCCTTTTTATGTAAGAGGATCTTTTTTATGTTATTCCTCTTTCTTGTTTACTTGTTGATGTTGTTTACATTTCTGGAGCTGAATGGATGGACGTCATCATTTATTAAAGCCAGAAAAGAAGAAAACCTTGTTGAAGAAGAAGAAGAAAGAGAAGAACAAGAACAAGAAGAGAAAGAGAAGAAGATGAAGAAGAAGAACAAGATGAAGAAGAGAAAGAGAAGAAAGATAAGAAGAAGAACAATATGAAGAAGAAGAAGAGAAAGAGAAGAAGAAGAAAAGGAACAAGAAGAAGAAGGAGAACAAGAGGAAGAGGAAGAAGAAGAAAGAGAAGAAGAAGAAGAAGAAGAAGAAGAAGGAGAACAAGAACAAGAGGAGGATGAAGAAGAAACAAAAGAAGAAGAAGAGGAACAAGAAGAAGAAGAAGAAGAGGTAGAAGAAGAACTAGAAGAAGAAGAAGAAGAAGAGGTAGAAGAAGAACTAGAAGAAGAAGAAGAAGAAGAAGAGGTAGAAGAAGAACTAGAAGAAGAAGAAGAAGAAGAAGAAGAAGAAGAAGAAGAAGAAGAAGAAGAAGAAGAGGTAGAAGAAGAAGAACTAGAAGAAGAAGAGGAGGTTACCCGTGAAGGTCTCGGTACAGGGGTTGACTCCCGCGAGGCGCTTGGAGGTTCCAAAGTCTGAGATCTTCAGGACTCCACTGTAGGTGTTCACCAGCACGTTGTCACCCTGAGGAAAACATACTAATTAAATACTATCGTTTAAAACGAGTCGGCACCCCGGGGTGTCACCTCTACTGCCCCCCACGAGCACACTGTAAAAAAGGATTTGAACAATAAGTCATGATAATGTATTTTTGTCATTTACTTCAACTTATCATGATAAGTTATACAATTACAACTCAATTGTATAAGTTGTCGGTAGTTCAACTCAGGTTTTTAAGCCAGTTCAATAAATTGTAAATTTCAAGAAGTCAATTGAACTTAATACTGTGAGTTATAATGATGGTTATGTCCAACAGTCAAAAGCAAGTGCCATTAACTGCCGTTCCTCAAACGGCCACTTGAGAATTTAAAAGCGATTCAATTTCCATTAGACCCCCATGTTAAATAGTCAAATTCTACCCAGAAATACAAATGCATACAGCCTACTATAAAAAACAGTTTTATTCTCTTTAGCTAATTTGCCTCTTCAGGAACTGTTCATGGGTGACTTTGTGTACAACTAATCCATTTACATTGAATCGAGGCTTATCCGAATATTCGCAACGCGTTTGTTGTGAACGCCTATTAAAGTTATGCATAATCGACCGTACCATGTCGCAAACTGCGAGCTGCCTGTTAGCTCAGCTGCATCACTAACCAATGGAAAACCAGACGGCGAACTAACCTAAACCACGCGGCGGATCAATACGTTTTTGACAGCCGGATCACAAACGTGACCTGGACACTACCACGCAGTACGTAGGTTCAGCGAACCAAGTGGCGGATGAATATCGTTAGCTAGCGAGACGATGTACGTGAGTCGACCCTGGACATGCGGCGCGACAGCTCGGAAAGAGAAAGCCCCAGTGAGGTGAGTGACTCCATCAGCAATATCATTCAACCCAATAAGTCAATGTAAAGAAAGTACCTGCTGTCATGTTAATATATTGTCTGTAAATGTATGACGCGTAAGCTTTGTTTAATGCGGGTGGTTCAGTATGGAAAATAGTCCAGTGTTAGCTAACATTAGTTTTTAATAGTCACATTTGAGCCGCGTAAACCCCGATAACCGGTTTAATTGGACCCGGAAACGACAGAAAGGTTGATTAACAATAGTTTCAATCAATTATAATATTTCAGAGGACATTTAGAAAAATGTAATTTAAAGCTAACGTAATGTTTTTAGCCAGTTTCTCAATGTAACTTAACTTAGCAACAGGACTGTCTCCAGGACAGTTCGCTACGGTCAGTTTATGGACTATTTGTGGTGTGGCTAAAATATCAGTAGCTAATATAAGTACCTAATTACATTTAATTAATATTTTAATCTTTTTGGATTTGTGCTGGCAGGCTAATGATTTTGTCAAAACATGCCTCGAAAACGGGACCTCGTTATCTAGCCAGTTAGCTAGCTAGCTTAAGTTAAGGTTTGCACTAACCTACTTATTTGAAGATAATTAGCTCGCTAGTAGCTTTGGCAAGCTATCTGTGTTCGCGCCACTTTCGCGTGCTTATGAATTGAAGTCATGAATTCCAGTCTTGAAGCTCCGCCTCCTTCAACAATGCTGACGCTAAAATATTAGATTTGAATTATTTAAAAAGCATTAGTAGATATTCTAGGCCTAAAATATAGTGCAGCAATATAAGATACTAATAAAATATATAACATGTTACTAAAATGAAGTTAATAAGAATAAATTCAAATGCTAAATATACAATGTAACAATGTCTGGACGGGTGGTTTAAAGTGTAACATTGGTTGTGTACATTGTAAAGTGATGAATAAAACGTGAATGCTTTTATCATTTTAAAACCTGTTATTCATCAAAATGATACTGTTAGGAAAATAGATTTGTAATCCAAATGACAAATTCACTTGGCTTATGATTTTGTTATTTAAAAAAACTCACCATAGGTTATGGAAACTACCTTTTGTTCCTAAGATCATAATTGTTTGTCCTATTACTGTGCAGTTTACTCTCTTAATCAAGTTTGCAGTTCATATGACTAATGGTTTTGCTATATTATGTTATTGATTGTGTTTCTGTGTTTCAGGTGCAGATGGTTTGGTCATTGAAGTTTGGTTGCTGTTGATGAAGTGGAGTTGTAAGTTCTGCAGTTTTGCCTCATACAATGAAAAAACAATTGAGTCATTACAAAGACAATCATGGACGTGGAAGACGGGGTTTCAGCTGTATAGACCCAAACTGTCTAACATTTTTCCAATCTCATGTGGAATTTACGCAGCATCTAAAGGAGCACAAGAAAGCAACCAATCCAGTTGCTAAAATTCGCTGTGAACTTTGTACATTTTCAGCACCAAGCAACATCAAACAATACTTTCTTCATTTAAAGAGACATTTGGGAAAGAGAGAGACTGTGAATTGCCCATTTGTGGGATGCTCTTTTAAATCTAGGGTATTCTCAACTCAAACAAAGTTCTCAGCTACAACTTTAAAAAAAAGGACTCATTAGCTAGATCCTGTCAGTTGTTCCTGTTGTATTTAATGTTCTTTGTGAATAATTCTGTTTAACCACATTGTGGAAGTTGTTTTAATGTAAAATAAATTTGTTTTGATGCAAAAAAATAAATATGATTTTTGCCACAAGATTCTGTGTTTCTTATAACTATAAATTGTCATTTGAAACAATGCATACTTTTACGTAATATTAACTAGGAAAGTTATGTCAAAACGTCCTTCTAACTTAAATAAGAGAGTTGAAATCATTAGTTGGATAACTGAACAGAATGCATGATAATGAGTTAAATATCTTTTTAACTTGCATTGTTAAGTTGACACTACTTATTTGGACAAGTGAACAGAATGCATGATAATAAGTTATATATCTTTTGAACTTGCATTGTTAAGTTGAATAAACATGTACTATACAGTCATGTGAACTTACATAGAGCAATCCAAAGCTAAAGTCAACTAAAAATCATAAGTTGTAGCAAATTGTAAATCCAATTTGACTCTACTTGAAAGTTTAAGGCAGCAATTGAACTTATGTTTTTAAGTTGAACCACATTGATTTTTATTACAGTGCACCCTACCTTGATGTCTCGGTGGACGATCTGGTTCTCGTGGAGGTACCGGAGCCCCTCCAGGATCTGCCTGGTGTAGAAGATGATGGTGGCCTCCTTCAGCGGACCCCATTTGGACCGCAGCAGCGCCGAGAGGCTTCCTGGAGGGAGGAAGAGGAAACGGGATGTAATGTCTTTTTTGGGGGGTTCGGTTTACCCCCAAAATGCCATACTAAGATAATATATAGTCTATATAATAATATGATTTTTAGTATTTTACAAAACCGTAGCATAAAACCTACGTTGAAATATCAAAGTGTGCGGTAGTGACGACGACGCTCACGTCAATGAAACTTAAATTAAAGTATAAAACTTGACTTTACTGTCTTTCTCTGCGGTACTCAAACGCACCTCCGGGCACTTGTTCCATGAAGATCTTGATGTACCCGTTCTCGGAGACGGAGCCCAGATACTGAACGATGTTCCGGTGCTTCAGGTACTTGTGGAGGGCGATCTCCTCGTGGAGGGGCTGGGAGTATCTGATGGAGAGAGAGAGAGAGAGAGAGAGAGAGAGAGAGAGAGCATCAACCTCCATGCTCATCATATCTCACACAACAAGCAACCATGTTGTTGGCCTTCCTCCAGGGACACGCCCACCTGCTGTCTCTCTCGGGGATCTCCTTGATGGCGATCCGGACCTGGTTGCTGACGTCTCTCCCGGCGTACACCACCCCATAGGTGCCCCGGCCCAACACCACCCTGTCCCCGGTCTCGTCGGTGTCATACTCGTACTGTAACGCACACACACACACACACACACACACAACCGTCAGTCGTTAATCTCAAACTAGAGCTGCGAATACGTCAACGTTCCTGAGATACACGACGTCCGTATTTTACGACCTCCAGCGTGTCTCCGTCGCCTTCCCCCTCCAGCTCCACGGCGTTCCCCGTGCCGTCCGATATCATCTCCTTCACCATGGAGCAGAACCTGCGACCACAACGCCGGTGACGTCGTCACTTCCCCCGGTTTTCCGCGTTTCAAAATACGAGCACAAACACACACACACACACACACACACACACACCTACACAGACACATCTAGAGGTGTGTGTCCTCACCGACCGCACTGCTCCTCGGTGGAGAAGTAGATCTGGAAGTCGTCGGAGTTGTCGTGGACGTAGAGGAAGCAGCAGCGCTCGTCGAACTTACTGATGCTGTCAGGGGAGACGAAAGATTTAAAGATATCTAAAAGTACTCATTGAAGGGTTTAATGTGCAAACATGGTGGTCATATGAACCCAAATAAAGAGGGAATAAACAGTTTCAGCTGCACGAAACCCAACGCGACGAGCTTCAGATGTACGTGCATACCTGATGCCTTTGATGGACATGGCGGTGAAGTTCCACTCGTGGATCCCTTTCTGTAAAGAAAGTGAATTAAGTGATGAAATGTGGTGTTATATTCAACCGGGACTCGTTCAAAGTAAAACAACATTTAAATGGGTAAGAAACAGAAGGACGAAGCACATTTTTTGCGATTATCCTTCTAGATAAGGAGGAAACACGTGTTTCTATCAAGTACTTTTTATGCAAGATGTTGATTTATTGAGGACATTTTTTTCAGTTGGTGCTATTAAACCAAAGATAAAAACCCCAAAAAAATAAAAAGTGCCAGTTGAAGGAGGAAAAACATCTTGAAAAGTTAAAAAAATCTCAACTGAACATATGTTTTCTGTCTTTTTGGCGTACTGAACGCGTACATAAAAACAGTTTATTCGTCAACGCGGCGCGGCGGCGCGCTAAAGAAGGTTCTCGTTTCTCACCGTCTCGGCAGGCGAAACGTGCCAGATGGAGACGTTCTTCTCCTCGGCCTCGTTGTTGATGGACACGTACGAGGGCTGGTACACCTTGGTGGGCTCCAGAATCAGCACCTGGAAACACCAAGAGGAGGAACGAGAAGGTTAACGGACTGGGGGGTTTTCACGCCAGTCTCTGATCATCTGATCCGAGGTCTGCGTCTGCACCGGAAACCGCAGTCGATTGGTGGTGCCCTGCGTGGCCTCCACGATGATGTCCATCCAGAAGTTGAGCCTCTCCCGCTGTGGAGAATGTTCCACCGACTGCTTCTTAAACCTCAGGATGAGCTGCAGGTTCTGCACCACGGACCGCAGATACCTGGAAGAGGAAATTAAATTAATACAAGTGTTTTTATAATACACGGACTAGCAGCAAAGGTTAAAGAGCATCTCTATTCCCCTGTAAATATTCATATTATTTACATTTCCCCACATTTTTGGTTAATATTGTTACTTTTGTGTCATGCTTATGGTATTTCTGTAATAAAAAAAGGGGTTCGGCCAACAAGTCATCATCAGAGCCTCCTTTTAGTCAACTGGTGTTTTTTGAAAATGCAGAATATAACAAAACCCAGCTATTTTAATTATTAATATTATTTTATTTATTTACTGTCAAATAAAGTCGCTTTTTCTTAGGCGACAAACAAATATTTATTGTTCTGATACTGATAACCATAAAAGCAGTGGCAACGCAGCAGATGAGACGTATTGTTTTGCGAACGTCTACCAGAGAGGCGGCTTGAGTTTGAAGAGCTTCTCGGCCGCCTGCGTAGCTTTCGGGATGTCGTTAGCCAGCATGCTAACAGTGAAGAACTGGCCCACGTCCCAGTAGTTATTCATTTTCTCCAGGGAACCTTTGCGCCCCAGCAGACTGTTCAACCTCACACCTGAAGACGGCACATCAAAAGTATGAAAACACTGTGGAATATATTGGTTTTACCAAATAACAACTTTATTGGTTATGCTAGTCGATGCTTTAAGCTGTTACCCTTAAAATAACTTTGCTGAACCTCAATGACACAATTTCCCCACATGTTTATAATCTGAGAGAGACATACGTTCGTCATCCTGGATGCGACTATTAATCTTTTTAGAGCGACTGACACATTTGATGATATTTGCATTGATTTGGTGCATGTTGATAGATCAATCAAAGGGGCTTCTGGATTCTCACCTATTTTCCGAAGTTCAATGGAGCTCTCAAACTGTTGGCCAGCCACGATGAGCAGGACCGCCAGGTTGATGCCAGAGTAGAGCGTGGGCTGCAGCTCAAAACCCTTTCTGTACCTGCACAAATGTGACCGGTTAAGATGCGGATTACGTATCGTTCATTTGAAAAATTGTGCGTAAAGAAAGTGTGCTGTGTTGTCACCACTGTATAGCGTTGTCCCTGTTTTTCATGTCTTTGCAGTCCGAGTCCAGGAAGATGTCTTTGTATATGCGTCCACAGAGGCAGAACATGTCCGGCGCCGGATGCTCGCACGACTGCAACACCTGCAGCATCACTCCGAGAGCTTGCTCCCGGTCGCCGGGACTGTTCCTCCTGCACAGGTAGAGTAACAACACCAAGTTGCAAGAATTCCACTAGAAAGCATTAAACGTTAGCCAGGTTTTTTTTTTTTTTTTTAAAGCATGAATGGATTTGGTTACACCTCAGTTAGTTATATGGAATAATAAACCTCATCAAAATGGCTATTTTGCCCTATTAAAGTTGCACCTTTAAAATAAATAAGTTGTTATAGATTTAAAACCTTCTGTCTCCTTGTGATATTTTTTTGTTGTTTAATGAAACATTTTTATGGCATGATTGTAAAACAGATGCCATAAAGTCATATTCTGGACTCAATTAAACCATGAATGGATTTGGTTACACCTTAGTTAGTTATATGGAATAATAAAACTTCATTTAATTGGCTATTTTTCCAATTAAAGTTGCACCTATGAAATAAATAAGTTATTATAGATTTTAAAAAACAATTTATCTCTCCTGCCGACTGTATGTTGTGTAATACAATTTTTATGGCATGATTGTAAAATAAAAGACAAAAGCTGCCTCCAAAGTAACCCGACGCCACCGATCCCATCAAAATGCACCTGTTGAGGGCGAAGGCGTAGTGGAACTGGATCATGGGCTGCGTCGCCAGATCGCAAGTGGGCAGCATCTCCAGAGTCTGGACCAGCTTCACCATGGCATCGTAGTCCTGTCGGTGGGACGACGAGGCAAACTCACTTATCGCCTTTCACGTGTTTGTTTAGCATTATGTGTTGTTGTGTTGTTTTTGTACCTGTATGTCTCTGTAAGAGAACAGCAGGTTCATGACGATGTCCTGGGTGAGAACCTCCGTGTTGTCGATTCGGAGTTTGATGCGGGAGAGCTCCTTGGCCAGCTCCTCCCCCTGGTACTTCTCCCTGGCCTTCCTGATGTCATTCAGCAGGGTGTCCTTAAAGGAAGCGCTGGCCGAGGGGATGTGGAGGAATGATGGTGAGAATAATCAATTAAAAGATTCATACGCATTATATTCTTCTGATAAAAAGTTTTAGAGCGGAAAATAAGGAGTCACTTACGTATGACTCCTCATTACAGTCATATGTTTGTATTTAAATTGATTTATATGTGTTATTAAATTACATCAAACTTCTTAACCTTTTAAATTGGGGGCCAATTTTCGAGAAAGACAACTGTATTTGGATGTATTGAACACCATAAGTAGTATACAAGTGAAATATATGGTTTGGTACATGAGAAAATTCAAATTGTACAGATGGTGCCCCAAATGCCCATTTGGCCTAAATCCTCTGTACTAAAACCTCTAACTTTGTTTTGCTTCAATTTTTCAAAGTCAAACTTTGTAGGGACACTGGTCCCATAGTGTGATATGATCTCTGTGGTTTTTGACCTTTGCTCTGCATCCTTCCAAGAGATAATCATCCTGAAAGTGCTTTTTTTTCTAGGCGAACCTGAAAATTCATCTTTTGCTGTCTTTCATCTTTACTCTTAACCAGTAACATATATACTAACATTTACACATCTATACAAAAGCACACATGGGTTGCCATTATTATAACACCAACATTATTCAAATAGCCTTTGTGGTTGCAGAGATACACCCTTTTTAGTTTGGGTATGTTATTTCGAGCAGAAACCTAGAAAATAGGTCAGTTTTTAAAAGGTTAAACCCTCCAGAAAACTCAGTTCCAGAACAATCCAAGGTTTTTTTTTGTGAGAAAGGGGTCCATTCGGCTTTTCCTTTGAAGCTACCCATCTATGCGCATGCATGAGATGCGGCGACCCGTGGAAGATCAAGTTAACTCTCTAGACGCGCCTCACCAGGACGTGACGTGGATGTCCTTCAGCATGCTGGTGAAGCGGTCGGTCAGGGGGACGCACAGCGGCCCCAGCAGGTTGTCCCAGCTGGGCTGCATGTACTCGCTGGCCCGGCGCTGGGCGTCGCTCTCGCAGCACATGTACTCGTGGTTCGGGGTCACTATGTAAGGGATGAAGTAGTAGTTACCACTGGATGCCTGGGAGGAGACAAAATAAATTCAATGAGTCAGATGTGTGAGTGCCAGAGGGACGTTTAAATACAACACGGCTTTATAGCGGATGAAAAGACATCCAGGATGCTGATGAGTCCAGGAAGAGGAAGGGATGGACAGATTGGGGATTATAGAGGGATTAATGAGAAAGATCAGTCCAGGCAGAGGATCAGTGCACCACTGAGATTGATTGGTAGGATCATGAAGACATCAGCAGTAATGAGGCTCAAGTGGCTGTTAAATATCAGCAAAAACAAATGCACACCAAATTTACTTCTCAGTCTCCTTGTCTTATTTTAATATGTTAATCTTGTTGGAAAATGTCTTTCTTCCTCCAGTTCAACCTCTTTTGACTGTTAGGTCACTGACCACCAGGGGGCGACTCCTCTGGTTGTATAGAAGTCTATGCTTCATGTGTTAAAGCTGCATTCTCTCTCCTGACCACCAGGGGGCGACTCCTCTGGTTGTATAGAAGTCTATGCTTCATGTGTTAAAGCTGCATTCTCTCTCCTGACCACCAGGGGGCGACTCCTCTGGTTGTATAGAAGTCTATATAAATGACTCTACTTCTCTTGATTTATTCCCTCAGTAAACATTGTAAACATTAGTTTTTGGTCTCAATCTCTAGTTTCAAGTCTTCTTCAATACAGCGTGATGTTCATTTAGTAAATTATGTTCATTTAGAGTCAAACGGACCATCCACTGTTTTCACAGATAAGAAAATTGCCGCTGGAGTAACTGCCGGCAGCTCGACGTCCTCTTCTGCAGAACAGAGCGCCACACATTCAACACCTCTTTTAAGAAGAGATGGTCCTCATGACATGATTCATTCCTCCGTGCACCTCAAGTTTAAATATATATCTGACAGTCCGTCAACGCATTTGATCCTTCTTTGTTCCTGTGAGTCTCATGCGGGTTGTTAGGGCGTTTTTAGTACGCTGTTCACACAACACCCCATGCCGAGGTCAGAGCTTGGCCCCTCCTCCATCTTTATTATCATTATTATTAGATTGTGGAAAAAAAATCTCCCAGCATGCCCTAGTGCAGCGTGGTACCTACTTTATTACGCAATCCAGAACCTCTGTATTCTGGAGGCAACTGAACCCAGGGAAAACCTAACGTTGGAGGACGAGTGGCCTTCTTCACGCACACACAGAAATAAATACATACGATGTGTTAAAAATCAGTTACTAAGATGTGTGTGTGCGCGTGTGTGTGTGTGAGAGAGACAGAGTGAAAGCATGTAGATATGCAGAAGAACGGCATTCGTCAGGAATATTATTCCACAAATAGACAGTGTGTGTGCACATAAATCACTCCGTAACACACACACATAAACTCACTGTGTTTTTCTGCGCCACCATGTCCTGTGAGGAGATAAAAACAAATAGTACATGAGAATGTCGTACTCTTGTCGTACTTCAAACAGCTGTTTACCCCTGGCAACATACTGCTCACAGACACTCACGCACACACACTCGCCTGTAAATACCATAGTGGATCACTTTGTTCTAAGGAGCTGCAAAGGAATGGCATCCGTGAACTCCAGGAGATGCAAAGAGGTGCACGGCGTACCTTCAGGGACTGGGCCGTGTCCGGGTCCGTGTCGTGGTACAGGATGACGTTGTTGGCCATGTCGAAGCTCTCCCTCACGCCCAGATGGTAAAACAAGGAGGGCTGCCGAAACACGTCGCTCATGTCCACGACCGCGATGTCTGGATGGCGGTGGAAGAGGCGGTGCGACGATGTCCACGGACACAAAGATGGAAACAATAACAACAACAAAATCCATCAGCCCTTCGAGTAAGACCCCCCCCCACCCCCATTTTTTCTAAACCTATCAAAAGAGAGGATGTGTTTAGGAGTATGCGTTGGGGGTGGAAGAAGGACTCGGTCCCAGTAAGTCTCAGATCCTTCACTGAAGTAAAAGCACCAACACTCACTTGCTGATTGATCCACATTGTGTGTTAATTGGCAGTAAAAAGGCTCTATTGGCGGTGTTGGGACTTTGGCCAGAATATATGCAAGACCCTATCGGCATGGTGTTTGGAAGGTGGATAGTTTGAGGGTTGATAACACAAACTTTTGAGGGTTTGGTTTTAGTGCGTGTTGGTTGGATTTTCAGGTTTGTTCAAGTCTTGATACAGTTTAAGTTTCTTGCCATCGCCCATTTCTTTGCTTTCTGCAACCATTGATCGGAATTGACCATATTTCGTAGAGACGCTGTACAGTATATGTCTCTGGTAGCGGCATCGACGTGTCAATCAAAAGGTAGCCCCGCCCTAGAGCATACTCTGCTTCATGGTCTATTTAGATCTAAATGGGACCACCATTTATATGATTTGACATCATGCTGTATGGAAGAAGACTTGAAACGACTAAGACCATAAACTCATGCTGACAATGTTGAAGGAGTTAATAAATCAAGTGAGAAGTAGAGTCATTTTCTCATAGACTTCCTTAAAATCTGAGGTAACCAGAGGCCACTCGAAGGAATGCAAGTTTCGGCAACTTCCGCATTGGCTTCATTTTTCAAGACTGAAGGTCTTACCGCCGTTCATAAACACTAGTTGTCCATAGACCTGGATTTTGTGTGTCTTATCTGAAAGGAAGTCAAGGTCTTCAACGGTGTAAAAAAGGGTCCATCAAATTCCTCTGGCCTTATCTTCTGTTGTTCTGCTGACGTCACACATCCTTGGCGGACTCCCACACAGCTGGTGTTGTTTTCGCCATTGGTCGAACTGTTGGATGATCACTATGTTGGGATGCCATCGCTCTTTCATAGGCTATCATGATGAATGCTGTCAAAGGCCTTCTTCTTGAAGTCAATAAGGTACAGGTGTCGCTCTACATTGCTCTTTGATTTACCTGAGATGGAAGATCTGGTCAACGCATCCCTCCATCCAGTGTGTTTGTATCTGATCACTATACCGTTGATGTGATTCAGTGTATCTTGATCTTGCAGGATATTTTGCCATGAAAAATAATTATCTAGCTTTTTGCAATCAGATAATGGGCCTTTTTGTTGTTGGTACTTTCACATGATACTCCTATCTTCCCCACCAATCAGATGCCAGTTCATAGCGAAAGTGTGGAGTTAGTTCTGGATACGATTTGATTTAATGACTTCCGTGGTTTCTGTTTTTATTGGTGGGTTGATTTTGATGTTCTGCAGCTACTTGTGTTTTAATTGAATGTTTCTGATGAGAATCTCTCTGAAATGTTCCCTTTTCTTTTTGAGTAGTTCTTGTTTGTCTTTTAGTTGTTTTTTCATTCTAAATCTAGATTGTGGGTTTGTTGGAGACCTTGAGGATTATGGGAAGCTGCTTCTTTGTGATGCAATCCAATAGTTGTTGAGACATTTCAGTTTGGACAGAAAACATGAATTTGGTATAATCTGTCTAATAGTCCGATATTAGATGACATTCAGGGTACATGTTGCACTGTGTGTTTTGGCATATTGCACAACGGACTCACATGTCACGGCAGGAAAACCACAGGACTACTGGTGCCAGCTCTGTTGTTTACTGGGAAACTTAAAATGGTGCAGTTAATGAGTGTTAAGGAAACGTTTTAACTCCCCCATAAACCACATTAAGAGTCAGTTTTCATATTTGAGTATTAACAGCATAGGCATAGAGCACCAGAGGTCATTAAAGCCTTTTATATTGTACTTCTTTTTGACCTTTTTATTGGCCTCCAAAACTAACATCTACACCCTCTAGTGTGTAAACATCGTGTTTCCTTCGTACAACACTAATAGATGTAAACTGTCCATAAACACGTCATGGCTTGATTTAGATTAACCATGAGAAGATAAAGGTATGTGAGCCAATGAGACGTTAAACCACCTTCCTTTTCAATCCCATTATCTTCCTTTTTAACAAAATTACACTTAATTAATGTAATTTCTCACTTTTTGAAATAGCTCTGAAATTGTGACTGAAACACACCATACTTGAATTTAATTACAAAATATTCTGTCTAATAAACACTAGACGCTAACGAGGTGAACTATGGTGGTGTGAGAGAGCAATTATCTTTAAGATGTATGAGTTAAATACTGTCCTTATAATATATAATGGAAGTATTGCACATATATTTAGTGCAGATTAGATAAATTGCTCAAAGTATATCAGCATAAACAACTTTTCCGTAACATAAAACATGCATTAAAAAGATGAACTTGCCTCTAACAAGTCAAATGTCCCAGAGCCTGTTCTCCCTGTCTCCAGTAACACACACACACGCACACGCACACGCACGCACACGCACACACACCTGCATCGTAGAAACTGTCCAGCACGGACGTCTCTCCAAAGTCCAGCCGCCCGAAGGTGACGGTGGTGAGCAGCGCGCTCTCGGAGTCGCAGGCTCTCTGCAGACACTGCAGCGCTCCGGACTCCGGGCTGCTGGCCATCACCGACTTCAGCCCGTCGTTCAGGACGTACACCACGCGCAGGGGACGCTGCTTGGCCGGCGGGCAGGGGCTGCACACCTCGGTCCTCTCCCGGTCCCGGTCCCGCTCCGCCACGCACACCCCGGCGGAGTGCTCTCCTCCCATGTCGGCGGCCTGCGCGCTCTGGCCCGTGTCCATTGCGCGGAACCCAGGAGGTGTTTCTGCTTTATCTCCTTCCTTCTTTTTTTTCCGCCTCTCCCTCCCGTTACTCCCTTTATTCTGTCCGCCTCGTGCTCCTCTCGCGCACCTGTCGTCGCCGGAGAGGAGCGCGTCTGAGTTGGGTCCCCGCCTCATTAACTCACATCATCGGACGATTATCTCGCACCAAGAAGTCCGCTTCACCCAGACTGGATCGGACCAGATCCACGAGGCAGAGGACGGGGAGAGGGGGGGGGGGGGGGGGGGGGGGGGGGGGTCATAAAGGCGTCCAGATGTTTCATTTGGCTTCAGGTTTATATATGAAACGTTATCTCTGCAGGTGTCTAAATATAAAACCCTCTGGTCCACAGCTCACTCATATTCACCCCCATCAGCACGTGGCTGTGTGATTCAACTTGTTTCCTCGTGAGTTATTTGTTGTCTTCGATAAAGTGTGACATTGCTGTCAAGGCAGAAGATGGGGAACCCGAGCTGGATCCGTTACACACCGGAGGGATGGGGGGGGGTGTTAATACCAGACAGGTCAGTAAATCACACTCAGGAGAACCACGTGTTCCCCAGGAATGGGGTCAGAGCCATTGGTTCTTTCCTGGAAAGGTTCTAACGTTACAGAAAAACTACGAGCGCGTCTTTATGTCGTGGCCGACTGTGGGTCAGTGGTTAGCAGGTCTGTCTTTCAATTAGGGGGTTGGTGGTTCAATCCCCGCCCTAGTCGATGTGTCCTTGAGCAAGACACTTAACCCTGAATTGTTCCCTGTTGCTGTGTACGATTGTAAGTCGTTTTGGATAAAAGCGTCAGCTAAATGACATGTAAAAATGTTGGCATCTTTTCCAAGAGACAAAATAAGTAGAATGTTTGCAGTCATTATTTTTATTTAATTGCTAAATAGTAAATAAGTCAATGGGCTGTGGGCCAACAACAGCAGCTCCCATAGTTAAAATGGTGCAAACTTATTGGAGGGGAGAACAAGTGCAGTTGCCTTGGCAACCGTGGGTCTGAAACCCGACTCTCTCTCCTGATAAGAGACGTTCTCGATGCTCTGAGGACTCTCCAGCAGTCCATTCTCATTAAAACAGCACTTTTAATGCACAACAAGAAACTGGTTTCTGTAATTCACACTGCGAACCAATCATTTAAAAATATATGGACTCACTTTGACTGCATTTGTATTTATATATTGATTAGGTTTTTTTACTATTCCTTTTGGGATGCATTCAACTTCTTTTAAATGTGACGGCAACATTCAAATTATTTAATGTTCACTATTTCCTCATGTCGTTAAACACCTGCCATTTAATGCTATGGTGAAAATGTAAAGGTTTAAACCCCCCAAAGAAATATGTTTTCAGTAACAAACTATAGTAGTGCCGTTGATTGACATCCAGTTAATTTTTTTTCCAGTTGCAACTGAATAAATGTTGTTGCAGAAATTGGGCGGTGGATGCAATGTCCCGTTTCCATCGGTCCAAAACATGCTCCTTCATACAATACCCGAGAGTACACCTTTTAACCAGCGGACAATTCATTTGGTATTTTAAAAAATAAATTTAAAAAAAGACAAAATGCGCACAGGTACAGTACATAATAAGCATCTTTATTACACAGAAATATAAAAGTATATATATTTATCACTATCCCGGAGAGAAAGGACCAAGTCAAAAAAAAAAAAAAAACTATTGTAGACTCGGTTGTTGTGGTTTTCTCGTTGTCGTACGAAAGAAAGAAAGACAGACAAAGAGAGAAAGAAAGACAGAAAGAAAGAAAGATGTGGAGTCGAGAACAGGAAGGCCACAGTGACGGGTTGCCATAGATTCTGTGCACATGTAAGGAAGGGAGGCAAACGGCCGTACATGCTACCACACACACACACACACACACACTTGTCTCTTGTTTTTACCTGTGAGGTCCATTCACTGACTACATTCCTCCAACCCTGTCTTTACCCTTCACCTGCTGCCAAAAGAGCACCAGAAGCTTCAGCTGCACGTGGATCTCGTGGTTTTATTTTGTTATTCGTGGGGTTGTTTCTCCAGGTTTCCTGGAATCGAGGTGCAAAAAAGTGCAACAAAAAAAACAAGGTTGAAATAAGAAAATGTTTTGGTCCAGAAGGCAACGAACGCTCTTCACGTGACGGATGTTCATGAATGAGGGGGTTCGTGCGCTGACGTGTGCTTTTCTTCGCATTCGTTCGCAGCCAAATATCACAGTGCAGCTTTGTTTTAATTTGGTCCAAGAAATTGATTCACATTTTTGGAAATGTGCTTCTTTGTTTTCTTGCCGAATTAGATGAGAAGATCGGGTATAAAGCCACAGCCTGGAGACGCTTAGTTCAGCATTACGCCTTACCAGCTTCTGTAAAGAATAATAACTCCCCTCAATAAAGCAAATAAGCGTAGTTCCCAAAATGACCGACTATTCCTTTAATTAGCACCAATAGTATCGGCACGTGTCGTAAGACTTAATTAAAGTGATAGGGGGAAGAATCATCATGTGCTTATAGGTTTTAGCCTCCCAACAGGTGGAATATTTGACTGCAAGTTATAAAGTTATGATATCAAGAAGGAAAAAGGTCAGGGCTGGTTAATGGCTGATGTTTCAAAAATCCCCCGCCTGCAGTGTACCATGGAAACATCGAGCTCAGTGTGCGAAACGATACAGTCGATCGTGAATTATCAGCTTCGATCAACCCGAATCCCAACCGTTATCTTATAATCTTAAAAACTACCTCACTTTACGAAGGTGTCCCCGATCTGACTGCTGGTCCCCACATGGATGGGAAAACAAAACCTCTCACACACACACTCGCGCAGAGAAGAGGTGAAGGCCGCAAAGGGGACACCGACCGGCACAGAGGTCGTCTGAACCAACCGGGCTATACGAAGGTCGAGTCTCCTTCAGTAAGTAGCGGCGTGAGGTCGCCGCGGGTGCGGCCTTTGCGTCATCGCTCCGTAACCATGGCGACGCGCCGCCCAGTGAGCACACCGGCGGGCACAGCAAGCTTTTTTAGACGAGACGGAAGGTAAACTTAACGAGAGAGAATAAAGAAAATAAAAAATAAAAGGAGTAAGGCGATGTCAGAGTGGGGGGGGGGGAGGTGGGTGTGTGTGTGTGTGTGTGTGTGTGTGTGTGGTGGGGGATTTGATTCCATGGTACTGCGTTGCTGCTGCTGATGTCGATCCTCATGATCATTTGGCACAAACTTTTTGTTTTGGCTGAAGTGTCTTTAGGCTCTCGTCTTCACTTCGACAGGCTCTTCTTTATGTGCTCTACTTCCATCTGTCGGGCGGAGACGTGCTGGGTTATTTATTTATTGGCATAACACACACACACACACACACACACACCTCCCCCCCCCCCCCCCCCCCACCCACTGGATCAGAGAGCGCGCCGGCGTCACTAGAGTTATTATCATTTTCAATTAACGTTGATTATTATCACAATTATCTGGTCCACAAAATGTCACAATCCTCCAGTGCTCATCGGTTACATCGGTTAATAATTCGTACTATTTTGTCTTTTATACTATATACGGTATTTATTGGGTACTAGATGTGATTTGTTATACTGTTTTCTTCAGTCTTCCTCCAAAAGAGCTAAATAAATAAACCAGCGCATACAGAGTACATACATATTAATACTATAATTAATACACATGATCTTTCTTTGTTTACTGCACAAACAAACGTCTCACCTGTAAACTAACACGAATCTTCCTCTCGTCATCCAGCGCGTTGGTCAAGTGCTTCATCTCCTGCCTGAAACACACACACACACACACATGCATATATAATAATAATACACAAACACACACTCATGCATGTATGCATGCATATATATATATATATATATATATATATATATATATATATAATAATAATGCACTTTATTTAAATGGGTGAACCAGGTTTATAACATTACAATGAGGCAAATAAAAGTTACCAATACAAACACCCACAAAATAAACAAAAATGAAAAAGAAACAAACCAATAATAATAACCAACGTGTTGTAACTGAACTGTGAGCCAGCTTTAAACGGGGTCCAGGTCTGACGTACCTGTGCTGGTTCTTCAGCAGCTCCACGGAGGACCTCAGGTCCCTCAGCTGGTTCCTGAGTTCCTCCAGCGTCGGGGGGGTCAGAGGCGAATGCCTGAGCTCGGGGGAGGGGCTCAGGCCCGAGGAGGAAGACGGGGACGTGGGGCGATGGCCGGCGGAGGGCGGGGCCAGGACGGAGGGCTTGGCGGGAGGCGGGGCTTTACTGTCGGGTACCTGAAGGACCAATGAAAACACAGGTCAGGGATGACGTCATGAAGCCAGGACCTGGTAGGAATCCACATTTAAATATGGATCATTTGGGTGGTGAGAATTCTTTTAAGAACCATTACAGAAAAAAATAAATGGAATATTTTAAGGCCGATGAAAAGCTCCAGAACTCCTGAACCTGGTGGTGGTGGTGGTGGGGGGGGGGGAGGAGGGGAGGGGGGGGTTTACAACTGAAAGACTAAAACTTTCAATCGAAATGAGAAACTGATGCAGTTTTCTGCTCTGCAACATGAAAACGTGTGGCGTGGCGCCCTCTGCTGATCGAAAGAGGAAGTGAACCGTAAAGGGCGCTCGTACAGAGGGGACTCCTTTCCTCAGGGAAACCTCGACGGGCCTTTGGGGGACGGACTCCGGCTCCGCCTTCTCCTTCCTGTCCATCACTACGGGGGAGTCCAGGTCCAGACTGGATGGGGAGGACTGAGTGGGACACACACACACACACACACACAGTGATGCTCACTCTACAGACACTGATGTCAGAAATCCATCCATCCATTTTCAATACCGCTTATCCTCATTAGGGTCGCGGGGGCGCTGGAGCCTATCCCAGCTGATGTCAGAAATATGTCATTTAAATATACTCATAACCCCCCCCCCCCCCCCCCCTCCTTCCTGATTGGCCGACTCGAGACACTCACTGCTGAGATGATCTGGGATCGAGGCCGGCGGTCGGTGACTCTCGGCCGCGACGCCGTCGGATGGTTCAGCTTCTCTGTCGACGCCACGACGACGTCGAGGTCCACATCTGGAAAACAAACGACAAACATGAGAGAGAGAAAGAGGGGGGGAGAGAAAGGGAGAGAGAGGGAGAGAGAGGGAGAGGGAGAGAAGGAGAGAGAGAGGGGGAAAGACAGTGCGAGAGCAAGAGAGAGAGAAGGAGGGGGGGGGAGGGAACGAGAGAGAGAGGGGAGAGAGAGAGAGAAGGAGAGAGGGAGAGGGAACGAGAGAGAGAGGGGAGAGAGGGAGAGAAGGAGAGAGAGAGGGGGAAAGACAGTGCGAGAGCAAGAGAGAGAGAAGGAGGGGGGGGGGGGGGGGAACGAGAGAGAGAGGGGAGAGAGAGAGAGAAGGAGAGAGGGACAGGGAACGAGAGAGCGAGAAAGAGAGAGAGAGGGAACGAGCTCTCCGACAGTCACTGAGGCCCCGTATCTTTGATCTCGGCGATGCTCCTGTCAGTCAAAACTCACCGGCGTCATGTGACCTGTCAGGGGCAGAGTCTGGTGTCGAAGCCCCGCCCTCTGACTTGGGGCTTTCACACCTGAGCAGGTAAACCACACGACAACGTTAGGCTGGTTGTGGGATTTAGTTTTCCTCTTTTCGTAAGAGCCTCTCTGTGTGTGTGTGTGTGTGTGTGTGTGTGTGTGTGTGTGTGTGTGTGCGTACTGACGCTAGAGTGGGCGGTCTCTCGGGGCGCCGCGGGGGTTGGGAGGAAGAGGAGGTGCTCGTCTTTGGGGGGAGGGGTTTCTTGGGAAGGGTAGACGGGAGGGAGGGCTTGGGGATGTCTCCGAGCTTCACCTCTTCACCTACACACACACACACACACACACACACACGTTCAAAAAGGGAACAACAAACAAACAAACAAAAAACACACAAGCATTGTACACAAACACACACACACATTTGTGAGGCCGGAGTGGAAGAGATGCGAAGCCAGAGGAGGTTGTTAAAGGTTTAAAAAAGGGGGAAGGAGGTCCGGAGGGTTTTGGGTTATGAGATTTAGTCTTCACGTTATTTATCTAACAGCTGAAGGAACTATCGAAGATTTTACATTAAATAAATATGAGATACTTTTATAAAACAGCTTCTTCTTGAGGATTTTCCCCTTTTAAAAAAAAAAACTGTTTGAGGCCAAATAATACAACATTTCTCCTGAAGCACAATATTTATAATATTATCAAAACAGATAAATGGACTTTTATATATTTAATTTATTACAAAATCTTGATTATAGCCAGAAATGATTGGCAGTAATCGTCTCTAACGGTAAACTGACTGACCTCATCTCAAAGTGGTTGAAACCAGCTGCTAAATGCTACGTATCAACAATCAGATCCTCTATTGCTCACTAGACGTTTGCACAATGTTGTATTCGGTGCTTAAAAAGTATTAAAAAAGATGAAAAGCTCTTCACATGAGCATCGTGTGTACTTTGTGTGTACTTTGTGTGTCTATTTGTGTATTTGTGTTGCGAGGTTAGGAGACTTCCTGTTGCACACAGAACCGCCGACAGCTTCCTCAAGCAGAGCTTTGTTCCTCAAAAACAACATGGCCGCCGCCGCATGCTGGATTAGTCACAACGAGGGCGCGCCGTTAGTGACGCTAAGCCCCGCCTCTACGGGAGGCGGGGCTTAGCCGCCGGACTGTACCTCGGTCCTGGTCTCTCTGGGGCAGGTGTTCAGGGCGCTCGG
>NC_046985.1:2051343-2056343 GCF_009769545.1 Cyclopterus lumpus | reverse complement strand
AGGAAAGTAAATACGAGTTTCTTGGTGTCATTTTGCTAAAACTGACCCTTTAATTCCTTTAATCCACGGACTTGTCTATTTTAATGCCAAAAAAGAGAGATATTAAAGCGTATTAAAACGGTATTTTGTCCATCAACACATTTATTTAGTGATCTCCAAACGTAGATCTGCATCGTTATTAGTTAACTTCACCGAAACCCTCAGAGAAACCAAACGGACCGCATCTCAACCACGAGCAGCACGTTAAAAAAAAGATGGAAGTCAAAGGAAAGAAGGATGGAAGTCAAAGGAAAGAAGGATGGAAGTCAAAGGAAAGAAGGATGGAAGTCAAAGGAAAGAAGGATGGAAGTCAAAGGAAAGAAGGATGGAAGTCAAAACACGAGGGAGCAACAGAAATAGAGCCAACCGGTCCCTACCGTCCTCTCCTCCGGTTGCAGTCAAACACACACACACACACACATCAGCAGCAGGAGACGGAGTGTGAATATGTCAGGAAAAAACTGTAAAACCTCCTCTCTCTCTCTCTCTCTCTCTCTTCCTCCCTCTCCCTCTCCCTCCCTCCGCCGAGCTCTCACTTCTGCTTTGCTTGTCAAATCCCTGCAGGATGTGTGTGTGTGTGTGTGTGTCAACATAAAACACACTTCCTGTGCTGTAAAACTGAAACACAGGAAGGGGAGGAGCCAAGGCCGGGACTTCCTTCCTCCTTTGGTTCTCGGCTTACAATGATCACAGTATCAAGTTGTGTGTGTGTGTGTGTGTGTGTGTGTGTGTGTGTGTGTGTGTGTGTGTGTGTGTGTGTGTGTGTGTGTGTGTGTGTGTGTGTGTGTGTGTGTGTGTGTGTGTGTGTGTGTGTGTGTGTGTGTGTGTGTGTGTGTGTGTGTGTGTGTGTGTGTGTGTGTGTGTGTGTGTGTGTGTGTGTGTGTGTGTGTGTGTGTGTGTGTGTGTGTGTGTGTGTGTGTGTGTGTGTGTGTGTGTGTGTGTGTGTGTGTGTGTGTGTGTGTGTGTGTGTGTGTGTGTGTGTGTGTGTGTGTGTGTGTGTGTGTGTGTGTGTGTGTGTGTGTGTGTGTGTGTGTGTGTGTGTGTGTGTGTGTGTGTGTGTGTGTGTGTGTGTGTGTGTGTGTGTGTGTGTGTGTGTGTGTGTGTGTGTGTGTGTGTGTGTGTGTGTGTGTGTGTGTGTGTGTGTGTGTGTGTGTGTGTGTGTGTGTGTGTGTGTGTGTGTGTGTGTGTGTGTGTGTGTGTGTGTGTGTGTGTGTGTGTGTGTGTGTGTGTGTGTGTGTGTGTGTGTGTGTGTGTGTGTGTGTGTGTGTGTGTGTGTGTGTGTGTGTGTGTGTGTGTGTGTGTGTGTGTGTGTGTGTGTGTGTGTGTGTGTGTGTGTGTGTGTGTGTGTGTGTGTGTGTGTGTGTGTGTGTGTGTGTGTGTGTGTGTGTGTGTGTGTGTGTGTGTGTGTGTGTGTGTGTGTGTGTGTGTGTGTGTGTGTGTGTGTGTGTGTGTGTGTGTGTGTGTGTGTGTGTGGTGTGTGTGTGTGTGTGTGTGTGTGTGTGTGTGTGTGTGTGTGTGTGTGTGTGTGTGTGTGTGTGTGTGTGTGTGTGTGTGTGTGTGTGTGTGTGTGTGTGTGTGTGTGTGTGTGTGTGTGTGTGTGTGTGTGTGTGTGTGTGTGTGTGTGTGTGTGTGTGTGTGTGTGTGTGTGGTCTCACCTTGTCCCCCTCCGAGTCCACCTCCATGGAGCGCGGTCTGAGCCTGATGGGCTGGTCTTTGAAGATGTCTCCAAAGCCAAACCCTCGGACCTAGACAAGGAAGCAGGAAGCGAGGAGGCGAAAAACACTGGAATTAAAAAAAACACAATATTTAAAAAGAAACACGTTACTTTAAAAACACGCTGACCCCTGGTGGCCATGAAGGAGTGATGCGCTGTGGGTGGGGAGGGGGGCTTAAAGGGACAGTTCACCCCCTGAACTGGCCCTTTACAGTTAATCCCCTGAACTGTCTTAAAGGGCCAGTTCAGGGGGTGAACTTTCCTTTAAAAGGAAAGTTCACCCCCTGAACTGGCCCTTTAAGCCTTAAAGGGGCAGCTAAATTAGCCTTTTTTATAGCCCGACGTTAACTTTGTGCTTCTGCATTTGCTCGTAAAATAGAGTTCATTTGTGAAGCTTATCTCAAGATATCGTAAACGGGTTCATACGAACTTCCTGTTGTGCTGCAGGATTACGTCATTCCCTGCAGGCAATTAATGTAGATAGGTAGCTAGGATGACGTCTCCATTCTTAAACCCGCCTCCTGTAATGGGGGTGAACTGTCCCTTCAAGCCTTAAAGGGACACAGTTCAGGGGGTGAACTGTGTCCCTTCAAGCCTTAAAGGGACACAGTTCAGGGGGTGAACTGTCCCAATCAGGGGGTTAACTGTCCATTTAAACCTTACAGGGACACAGTTCACTGAACTGTCCCTTTAAGCCTTAAATGGCCAGTTCACCCCCAACATTTAAAAATAGATCACCCCCCCAGCCCATCATTTCCTCTTTTCACCCACAGACTTTGTTGCAAGCGTTTTTTTGGGGGTTGAAAGAAAGTAGTTCCTCCATGAAACCGCTCACAACAAGGTCTGCGGATGGTCTTGAGCAACCGGGGTCATGGAGAGACGTTTCTTTGGTGCTTTCGTTGCAGGGGATGCACACAAATGCAGCGACACGGGGGAAAAAAAAGAAGGACGACGCAAAGGTGAATTTAATAAACTAAGACGTCCAAAAAAGAGCTGCTAAACCACAAAGACCGGCACATGGGACACAAACAGGGAGGCAGCGCACATACCGGGGCTAGAAGCAGACGAACAAACACTGAGACGGGAGACACGCGGGGTTTAAATACAGGTGCAGGTGATTAGACACAGGTGCATTCAATCAGGGGGGCGGGGCAGACAATCAGGTGGGCGGGGCAGACAATCAGGGGGGCGGGGCAGACAATCGCAAAGGCGGGGAGAAACGCCTGCAAGTGAAGTGAACACGGGACTCAAGAGGCAAAATAAAAGAAGGTAAAAAAAACCACTGGAGAAAATATCTCTCCAATATCCCCAAAACTAGGCCACTCCCATCAAAACAATCTAATAACTAGCACCACGAGGGCAGAGTAACACACATATTTATATTCTTGGTTTTTTTGGGTGAACTGTTCCTTTAAAAATAAACCACGAGACGTGTTTTTAGAGTCATAAATGTGTGTATTCTGGAAAATACTGAGCATACGGACTCAATGTACACATGGGTGAAGATGATTGGTTCTCTCTCTCTCTCTCTCTCTCTCTCTCTCTTCTCTCTCTCTCTCTCTCTCTCTCTCTCTCTCTCTCTCTCTCGGCATCCATTACCTTCTTGGGCTGGATTTCTCCTGAACCCGTCTCTGACCGGCTGTCGCCTCCATCGCTTTCACTGCCCGGGCTATCCTTACCTACACACACACAGACACACACACACACACACGCACACACACACACACACACGCACACACACACACACACACACACACACACACACACACAGTCGAGTCATATTCATTATTTATCAGTAAATGTCATAATAATTCAAACATCCAATGGTTATTTATTATTTATTAGCCCGGCAGCTTGTGTTTTTTTTAATACGCCTTCCCCGCCATCCGATTGGCCGAGACTCACTGGTGCGGTTGCTGCGCAGCTCCTCCTGCGACGTGTCCAGGGACGACGTTTCCGACTCCGTCTGGACAACTTTGGTGAAATTGGAGGGGAACATTCCAGTCTTCCCATTTAGAAATCCCTCCCACCAGCCCTCTTCCACCTTAACACACACACACACACACGCCACAACACACACAACACACAGAAATAACCAGAACAAAAAGATTTACACCGATATCTAAAGGTTTCCTAAAAGGTCAATCGTCCCCTAAAGGTCACATCAGAGTGGCAGCTGAGTCAAGCTGTGTTTACTCCCAACAGCTATATGTCACATGCATTATTGTTGTTATTATTATTATTATGCCACAACGCACCAGGGTGTCTCAGTGTCCGTAAGTCAGCGTGCTTTTCTGGCTGTTCTGACCCACAATCCTTTGCGCAGCAGATGTATGAGCGAGAGGGTCAAAGTTCAAGTAGTCTGACCCTGATCGCGTGCTTTGTAACGGCAGCTCAGTTCTCAGATCCTTTGCACCGGTTTGGTGAGAATCCAAGAATTTATTTTAATTTATATATAAATGTATATTTAATTTATATTTAATAATAATTTAACAATTTAATAATAATGTATTAATTCAATAATAATTTAACAATTTAATAATAATAATTTATTAATTCAATAATAATTTTATAATAATAATAATAATAATTTAATTATTTTTTTATATTTTGTAGATCTGTACGATTTCTCCAATCCCATAGGGAGGGGGGGGGGGGGGGGTATAAAAGTTAGACGGTTCATTTATTATCATCGTACAACGTCTCATTTTGCCACAAAACACACACACACACACACACAATTTCATCTCATATGTGTGTGTGCCCTAATGTTTCCTACTAAAAGACACTCGTTTATGGAGCGTATTAATTAGCCGTCACCGGCCCAGTGGTCCGTCTCACCTCGGATATGATCTCCACGACGTCTCCTATTTTCAGCTCCAGCTCGTCTTCGTGCTGAGGCGCGTAGCTGAACGCCGCTTTACATCTCCGCTTACGGATCTGCTCTACTGCCAACACACACACACACACACACACACACACACACACACACACACACACAGACAGAGAACAAGAGCACATACACACATATTTTAGGCTTACTTATGACATAATTGGCTCCCACACTTATCCATAATCCAAGACTTACAGTAGCGACAGGTGGTCGCTGACTTATTAAAAGCCCTCGTGGATGCAGACTAAAACGCCGACCTTTGACCTTTCATTTAGGGGACCTTCTCACCCACCGAGTGCTTTTCAGTTGTTTGTCTCACACTCATTCAGCCTGCTGGAGCTTTAAGACAACGCA
>NC_046985.1:2016343-2043843 GCF_009769545.1 Cyclopterus lumpus | reverse complement strand
TCTCGTGGGTTTGAGGAGCACCTCTCGGGGGTTTGTGGAGCTCCTCTTGTGGGTTTGAGGAGCACCTCTCGGGGGTTTGAGGAGCACCTCTCGGGGGTTTGTGGAGCACCTCTCGGGGGTTTGAGGAGCACATCTCGTGGGTTTGTGGAGCACCTCTCGGGGGTTTGAGGAGCACCTCTCGGGGGTTTGTGGAGCACCTCTCGGGGGTTTGAGGAGCTCCTCTCGGGGGTTTGTGGAGCACCTCTCGGGGGTTTGAGGAGCTCCTCTCGGGGGTTTGAGGAGCTCCTCTCGGGGGTTTGTGGAGCTCCTCTCGTGGGTTTGAGGAGCGACCGAGAGCGAGAAGAGTAAATGTGCTGTGACAACTCACCCTGACAAAGTTATCCGGGAACAGGCCCCTGCGTCCGCCCAGCTCGCCCTCCCACCATCCTCCATCGTCCCGCCGTATGTTCACGATGACGTCGCCCACCGCCAGGCCCAACTCGTCGTCCTGCTGAGCCTCATAGTCGAACTCCACCACGGCCTCCACTGGGCGACCGAGAGGAGAGAGGGAGAGGGAGTGTGTTAAACCGGCTTTTTATTGACTCAAAACTGGAAGTGGAAGACAAAACACCTTACAGCTAATGACGCACAACAAGAACAACAACAACAACAACATTACTGTTTATTATTGTAACCACGGCGACAAAGTTCAACCGTGATTTTGACCGCCTTTGAAAGGAATTAGACGATTTACATTTCTTAATGGACGGACGGACGACATATTTTGCCCTTTGATTTGAACCCGTTGCAAAGAACACTTGCAAACCTTATTTATTTTAGATATTTTATTTATTATTTCTATTTTATTTTCCTGCCTCACAGCCTTCTCCTTCTTTTGGGATAGCACGACAGTGTGTAGCTCTGTGTGCTTGGGAGCGTGCACGAGGTGCATACGTGCACGCTCCCTCCACTGCGGCCAATAATGCCAACAAAATGGCTTTATTAACTATCTGTCACTTTTAATTAACTGTTCTTTAAAGCGACGTTTTGTCACATGTGGTATTCTCAGGCTGCAGACTTGTCGTAAACAAATTAAAAACAGGATAAAAATAAAATGTAAATAAACTTCTTATCGCTAAAGGCGATAAGGAGCGTAACACTGCGCACGGCTTGCTGCACGAGGCCGTAAACAAGGCCAGATAGGAACGTACGTTTATCGTCTGCCTCGTCGCATCTAACGGGGGGAAGAGAAGTTATCGTGCCCTTTATGGGCCGCTAGGAAGTGCTTCAATGTAAAATATGATAAGAGAAACGTCTCTAAATGTCACGCGAGCACACAAAAGAAAACACACCTCGTACTGTACTGAATTTGTCATGTCACATAGCTTTCTTGACTCTAAACCTTGGCGTGTGGGCAGCTAAAGGAGGGGGAGTTTTTGGGGGTGTGGGGTAACCATGGGAACAACAGCATAAAAGGGGTAGCTCTGACTCACTGGCTTCCTCCCCTCACTCACATACGTGCGCTGCAACAAGTTGTTTCACACTCAACTATGTAACGACCCAGAAATGAGGAAACTGGCCCGGAAACGACCCCGTGACCTCGTGACCCCGTGACCACGTGACCCCGTGACCACGTGCGATGGATGAACGCCGAATACGATTTTTTTTTATATGTGACAATGGAATAGATGCGAACCAGCAATGCGCGTTTTAAAGTAACGTAGTGCACTGCAAAGCAATATAAAAAATATTGTTTTAAAAAGCCAGCAAAGTTGCATCAATTAATTTATATTTTTTATTTCCTGTTAAGGCACCAAAACCATCAATGAATTTATCCTAAAAAAAAAAAAACATAAATGAATTTATCCTAAAAAAAAAAAAAAATAAATGAATTTATCCTAAAAAAAAAAAAACAGTAATGAATTTCTCCTAAAAAAAAAAACATTAATTCATTTATCTTAAAAAAAACAAAACATTAATGAATTTATCCTAATAAAAAAACATCAATGAATTCATAAAAAATAAAAAAAACATTAATGAATTTATCCTGATAAAAAAAACATTAATTTATCTTTTAAAAAACAAAAACATTAATGAATTTATCCTAATAAAAAACATCAATGAATTTACCCCTCATAAAAACCATCAATGAATTCATCTTTTTAAAGCCTGATATAACTCCATTCTCATCCAAAAGCTAAAGTGAGTCACACGCTGTAGTTTATCTTGACTCACACATGCAGCGTCCAGCGGCTTTAAATAAATACTCAACTAAATTCACAGCTGAAATTAGCCCTCAAAAAAATACATATTTCCCTCCTATTCAAGTAATGTTTGCAAATAAACACAAAAGGGGGGTGGGGTGGAGGGGGAAGTGCACGCGCACCACATTGCATGCTGGGAGCCGATCTCAGTGCGATAAGCCGAATGCTGATAAAAAGGCCGCTGAAAAGCAGGCGGACTTAACACGAGGTGTGAATGGAGGAGCAGCTAAGGAGCTAATTAGTCTCTTTCGGCTCGCTGTGGCGATTTTACGGCCTGCTCGTTTACGTCGTGGTTCAGCCTCGTTAGCTGTAACGTCCTCCTGGGTTTGTCCAGCTGCAAACAACAACAACAACAACAACGTGAGCGACTGGCTGATGAAGGAAGTTACAACATCAGCTGTTGCGAATGTTAGCCATTCGGCAGACGGACTCAAACAAGACTCCCGAATGAACGCTGCTGCTCGATGGCGCCACGTGTTTGCTAGCGGGTGCGTGACTAAATGAAATAGGCGTATACGTCTGGATAGAACGGGTGGGAGAAAGCAAGAGGACATGTTTGGACCTCACGGAGAACCTTAACGTTTGAGCTGTAATAGGTGTGGAAAAGCAAAAACTAGCTTCATGCTAGCTCACTCATCCCCGTTACCCACCCACACATCCAGTTGTAGCCTCACAGCTAGCAAGCTAGTTTGAAGTATGGGCTACAAATTTATATGAATATATACTATATTTTAGTTGAATCAAATTAAATAAGAACTAGCTTCATGCTAGCTCACACATCCACGTTACCCACCAACCAGTTGTAGCCTCACAGGTAGCTAGTTTCAAGTATGGTCGACAAGACTTTAGTTAAATCAGATTTAATAAAGACTAGCTGACGCCAAACAGACTTAATGCTTCACCAAACTTGCATATAGTCATTGTTTGAGTCATTTTTGCTTCTCAAATATGATGATTCTCTGATTCATTTCATAGCATTAATGACGGCACATTATAATAGAACAATATGTCACTTGGGCAAGTTTACTGGGGGGTTTCTAGTTTATGCCGTTTGGAAGACCAAACGATGAATCGAGAAATCAATCAGCTCGTTGCAGCCTAATAAACACCTTGTGAAAGGCCTAAAGTGACGGACAGGCGGCCTTCCGGGAAGATAAAACACCAAATATCTCAAAGTCTGCAGACAAAAAAAAAAACGCCCACTCAAGTTGTTCGAGGAGCAAACACGGGGAACCGAGATGGAACCGTGGCGTCCGCCGAGCAGCTGCAGTCAGTTTAGATAAGACACACACACACACAGACACACACACACACACACACACAGCCGACGTCAGCTGACGTGTTTAGTTTCCCGTGGAAGCCAGCTGACGACGAAGTCTGTAACACATTCACGCCTCCCACTCCGACCGCGGACCAGACCGCAGACTTCAGCACATTCTCCCGCATACAAAAAAGAAAAAGGAAAATTCCAACTATTCTCCGCTCAGCTCGTCGCTCTGTTGCCAAGTGTGTGTGTACTCCCTCCCAGAAAAACTCCCAGAATGCCTTTTGGATGACCCCCAGATACGATCTGTGTGTGTTCATAGAGACGCAGCGACATGCGGGAAAAAGATGTCTTCGTATTTCTTTTGATGTGAATGTTAAATTCTGAAAAACTGCCGCATCAGCAGAAATTGCAGAAAGCCCGGAAGGAAGTTCGGACTTCATTTTGTTGAAAGAAAGGAAATAACCAAAACAACGAAATACGCCCGACAACGTAACGTAAAACAACGTGAAAAGGTTCCTTCTGTATTTTAATTCAAGCTCTTTATTTAATATCAATACGCGGTTTATTTGACCCGATGCAAATGTTCTTCCGTAGAGTACGAGGCCTGTGATGTTCCACAAAGCCATCGTGGTCATGGATGTATCCAGCGCAACGCCACCGTGACCTCTGACCTCTGGAGGGAGCAACCGTTGTTGTTCATGACTTAAAAGAAGGGCGGGCGTGGTGGAGGAAGACCTAACGCAGGACTTTCACCCAGGAGACCGCCGTTTGTGTTGGAAACCAAATGTAAACATTGACTTTACGTGAGGTTGTTTTGCTTATTACCTAACGTTACGCAAGAAGAATCCGCTACGGGTTGTTGTTATTTATTTACGGTAAATACTACTTTAACACAAACCATTGAGACCATGAACTTGTGTTTACGATGTTTACTGAGTCATTTATATAGACTTCTATACAACCAGAGGAGTCGCCCCCTGTTGCAGCTTTAACACATGAAGCATAGACTTCTATACAACCAGAGGAGTCGCCCCCTGTTGCAGCTTTAACACATGAAGCATAGACTTCTATACAACCAGAGGAGTCGCCCCCTGGTGGTCAGGAGAGAGAATGCAGCTTTAACACATGAAGCATAGACTTCTATACAACCAGAGGAGTCGCCCCCTGGTGGTCAGGAGAGAGAATGCAGCTTTAACACATGAAGCGTAGACTTCTATACAACCAGAGGAGTCGCCCCCTGGTGGTCAGGAGAGAGAATGCAGCTTTAACACATTTCTTCTGCGCTAGATTGAATATTTCCAACAACTACAACTGAACATTATAACATGCTTTGTTTAAATTGTACAGGTGTGCCTAATAAAGTGGCCACTGGGGGAATATATTAAATTATATAGTTTAAAAACAACTTATTTCTCCTCTACAAATGCCATGGATGGATCAACCCACTTTGGCCCCGCCCTCGAGCATCACCGCCATCATTCTGTACATTAGTTAACCTTTTATGAAGGGATATGAACCCTGGGGATGTAACATATGAATATATAAAAATAGGTTTAGCTGAGACCTTGTAATTTGCATTCCATAGTCTAATCAGCGGTGCACATTACAGCCAATTCTGCAATTAATTAAGCAACCGCAGTAGCCACACAGTGGATCTGATATAAAGGCCCGTGGGGGGAAATCACCTGCTTTTCACGGTTTGTCATCCAGCCTTGACGGTTGTTTACAAGTGTGTGGTTGTGTGTGTGTCTGTGTGTGTGTGTGTGTGTGGTTGTGTGTGTGTGTTTCCCTTGAGTCTTGCTGTGCATTGTTTGTTGACGTGCACGAGAGACAGAGAAGCCCAAGAGGACATTCTGTTAATTGTTAAATTATCCAAAGGAATGCAGATGAGGACAAAAAAAAAGTAGCATGACCAATAAAAAAGGGGGCGGGGCTAGTATAGCCGACCACTTCCGGCCCTGCGCTAACTGGGAAATAATTGGCAAATGTCCACATGCACTTAATTGATCGATTACTCGCACCAGCAAACCGATCAGTCTGTGTGTGTGTGTGTGTGTGTGTGTGTGTGTGTGTGTGTGTGTGTGTGTGTGTGTGTGTGTGGAGCAGCGCGGTGAATGATGGTGAGGATGAGAGGAATGCCACAGTAAGGCCTGTTTGTTTCACACACACACACACACGCACGCACGCACACACACACGCACAGTGCAACACGATGGGCCAGACAGACACGGGGTGGATGTAAACGTGTCCACATCTGCAACTCCTCAACGTGACCCGCAGAAATCCCCCCCCCCCCTCTCCCCCCAGAAATCGCACCCACGCGCAAGCTTTTTTTTTTTTTTGAATAACGATGAACAACGATGAATAACCATGAATACCATTAATAACCATGAATAACCATGAATAACCATGAATAACGCATCTGGACTTTCCAAACAGCTCGGCGATGTCATGAAGCGACGTCAGAGCAGAGGTGAGGTGAGGTGGAGAGGGGAGGAAAGGAAAGGAAAGGAAAGGAAAGGAAAGGAAAGGAAAGGAAAGGAAAGGAAAGGAAAGGAAAGGAAGGAAGGAGAGAAGCGCGCATCTGGACCGGGCGTTGATTCCTGCGCATCCAGATGCGCAGAGGCGCCGGAGGATGTTTTTTTGGACGGAGGGTGGAGGTGAGGAGGGGGGGTGGAGGTGAGGAGGGGGGGGGGGGCATCCTCTAAAGTAAAAGCACGCCAACACGCGCGCCGCATCTCACCCATTGATGTGTCCCGGTGTGCCGGTTGAGCTCCTGCAGGCTGCTCGGTAACGGGAAGCTGGTCGAGTGAGCCCAGAGCTCCGCTAACGCAGCGCAGAACCGGGAGGAGCGTCGGATGAAACCATATTCCTTCCTCTTTCTCTCTCTCTCTTTCTCTCTCACTCTCTCTCTCTCTCTCTCTCTCTCTCTCTCTCTCTCTCTCTCTCTCCCTCTCTCTCTCTCTCTCTCTCTCTCTCCCTCTCTCTCTCTCTCCCTCTCTCTCTCCCTCTCTCTCTCTCTCTCTCTCTCTCTCTCTCTCTCTCCCTCTCTCTCTCTCCGTCTCTCTCTCCCTCTCTCTCTCTCCCTCTCTCTCTCTCTCTCCCTCTCTCTCTCTCACTCTCTCTCTCTCCGTCTCTCTCTCCCTCTCTCTCTCTCCCTCTCTCTCTCTCTCTCTCTCTCTCTCTCCCTCTCTCTCTCTCCCTCTCTCTCTCTCACTCTCTCTCTCTCTCTCTCTCTCTCTCTCTCTCTCTCTCTCTCCCTCTCACTCTCTCACTCTCTCTCTCCCTCTCTCTCTCTATCTCTCTCTATCTCTCTCTCTCTGATGACACGGCACAGGAGGCAGAACGGAAAGGCGCATATGAACAAATATCTCTCTCTCTCTCTCTCTCTCTCTCTCTCTCCTTCGTTGCCTTCAGGTGCACCACGTAAAAGTCCGACTTTCTCGGTTTGCTGTGCCCCCCCCCCCCCCCCCCCCCCCCCCCAGCCTGCATTGGGAGCAGATAGCGGTGAGCTGCTGCCAGCATGCTACAACATGGTCGTTTAATTAGATTATCTTAATAATTGTATATGTTCAAACTGAATAAACACACT
Organism: Cyclopterus lumpus; assembly: GCF_009769545.1. Classification (NCBI taxonomy): domain Eukaryota; kingdom Metazoa; phylum Chordata; class Actinopteri; order Perciformes; family Cyclopteridae; genus Cyclopterus; species Cyclopterus lumpus. The sequence continues at coordinate 2,036,741 of NC_046985.1, read as the reverse complement.
ACTTTTCTCATTTACCACAACGCACACGCTAATTATAGATGGCTCTCTGTATTATATAAGTATAACAAATAAATAAGTTGGTGACTTGTTTGTCTTGGCCCTCTAGAGGCTGCATGGGGTATGACAAGTGGCTGTGCCTGGTGTGCCTTGTGGTGCTTAATTGGAACAAATCACATCTAATAAATCATCTGCTGATTATTTTACAGATTCATTTATTCATTTTTCTCTCGCCAGAAAACAAGTGAAAGTAAAAACACTAAATAAATCCAGTTTATTATCACCTAAGGTTAAAAAATAATCAGCTCACCAAATTTGATTATCAAAATAGTTTCAGATTAATTTGGTGTCAATCGACTAATTGGTGAGCAGATATATTAGAAACGAGAAATATGAGACAATAATAATACAAACCATACAAAAAATACAAAAGACAGGATGCAAAGTAAGTAAAGCAATACTAATAATGACAAGATACGTTGTAAATACAGTTTTATTTTAGAAAATTAAATTTAAAAAATGAATACAACGCATTTAATTTATGTTTTAATTGTTTGTAATTTCTTCCACGAGAATTGTAGGAATATGTCAAACATATTGTGTATTGTATATTTTATTCTGCTCTATATGGTTCAAATGACTCCAATAAACAAGTAAATTCAGTGTCTTCTAACTTCTCTCATTCGTGTTTCATGAAGAGCATCCCTATTTCCAACAGCATTTGAAGGTAGCATCCTTCTGAGCTCGTAGCCTCGCACCTGTGTGGTCCAAATCTCGCGATAACAAAGTCTCCACAGGCAGTACACCCCGACATGGCACTGAGAGGGGGTTCCGGCTCCATGTGCAAAATGGACATTGTTCATCTAATAGTTTCAGGGAAAGTTTAAATCAACAGACACCCTTTATATAATAAAACACACACACACACACACACACACACACCGTGCTACTCCCTGCAGTGATATTGTCCCCTCTGGATCTGACTACACGAAGGAGGGGGGGGGGGGGATAATTAATGTGCTGGCAGCAGCAGGGTGAGTTTAGATTATTACTATTATTATGATATCCTCACAATCAGCTGTCACGTGGAGTGCAGTGACAGAACAAGATGCTGCACAGACCATAATGAAGATCCGATGTGATGGAGTACAGCAGAGAGAGATTAAAATGTCATTCATATCATCACAGAGAGAGATGATGCACGCCTGACCTTGGACTGCGTTGGACTGCGTTGTGGTGTGTGCTGCAGCTCAGGTGACTCATTGTGAAATGCAAAAGAAAAGAAAGGAAGAACAAGCTCCCTGTGGGCGTGGAAGTGTGTAAAAGATGCAATATTCATCATGACAGCATCTGAAATGAGAGTTGTTTTGGGGGTTGCCTGTGTTGTTGTTGTTGTTGTTGTTGTTGTTGCACCACCATGTCTCCAAAGTGTCCCTCAACCCTCCAACGAACCCACTGTGGAACCTAAAAACGGTGAAAGACGTGGTTCATCACGAGGAGCCACGCGCATTGCCATCTGGTGCTGCTGCTGCTGCGCGTGCAGCAATGGCCTCGAGAGACACACACACACGCACACGCACACGCACACACGCACACACACGCGCACACACACATTGTTTCCTCACCCGGAGATGGAGGTTTAAGGTCTCCGGAGACGAGGTGACACCGTCTGGAACAGCAGTGCTACTGCACCGTGTGCTCTGCCCCATATGCAATGTCACCACCTACTGTACATGTGGACAACACACACACACACACACACACACACACACACACACACGCACACACACGCACACGGTCCCTCCCTTGGATATACAGTGTGAGTTATTTTGCATTTAGGGACTGTATGAACATTAATGTGGCTGAACATTATGTTTTTTTATGGTTCTGCATATTCGGTAAAGAGAGAATTTTTATTGTATTTTTAATTATACTCATTCATTTTATTCAATTACCTGTTTACAGTACCTCAACTGTTGTTGTTGTTGTTGTTGTTGTTGTTGTTGTTTTTAACAGTAAAACAGCTGTACGGTGTTCATGGTTTTACTGATCCAGTGAATTGTGGATTGCTTATGATATATTAAAAAAAACGCAGAGTTACTGTAATGGTGCATTCACATGTAATCAGGAAAATGGAAGACATGCAGACCTTCTGGAGCGCACAGGAAAAACAAACAAACAGTGGGATGCGATAGTAACACGCACGACGATGTGTTGCTACGACGATGGAATAAAATCAATACAATTATTTCGGGTTCTCTAATTATTCTAGTAATTTATAAAGCTGTAAAATGCAGTTTTCTCTCAATATTTTATGAAACTCTCTTTTTGTTTGATGGAGCTACATACATCCGGTTTTATATATATATATATATATATATATATATATATATATATATATATATATATATATATATATATATTTATATAATATATTTAAATAGTTAAACCGTCTAATGTTGAACCGGCGTTCTCTGTTAACGTCCTGTTAAACGGGAGCAAAAATATCACAAAAATATCTCTCTTCCTTATTATTGTGTCACGTTAATATTATTATGGCTCGTACTCCAAAATTGATAGGTTCATTCCATCACCTACATCCACAACTCTACATACATTTAGCTAATAATATATATTCTATTTAATATTAATCTTGAAATTTAATTTAATTTAATTAGATTTAATTTAATTTAAAATCATAACAACATTGTTGTCTTTAAATGACGTAAAGTGTTACACTCTCCGGTGCACTAGGGGGCGATATGCGCCCTGAACGTTGGTTTGTCGTCCGCCATTAAATTAAAGACGAAAACGGGGAGGACGGGCCAGTAGGCGGAAGTGCCCTTCCTAGCAAGCCCCGCCCTCTGCAGCTTTCCAGCGCTAGGATTGGCCAGGCGTCGACTCCCGACCGAGCCACTCGTAACCTGATTCGTTCGCCTCATTCACCCTGACCAATGGGCTGTCGCTACGTCACTACCGCGAGGCGGGGTCGTTTCATGAGGAGCAGCGGCTACTTCTCGCTAGCAAGGAGAGACGCGAGGTGTCCGGGCGGCAATAAGGTGAGACAGCTGACATTGACAGACCTTTTTAATTCATTTATACGTTATAAAAGCAGCTCACGGTTACTCGTTGAGCTGCATTGCCTGTGACGCGAGTCTTCCCCCCCTCGAACGAAATAAAACGGGCGTAAAACGATTAAAAAAACGGACTAAACACGTACAAATAATGCTATAAATGTCACCTGTTCTGCGTCGGTGCATTCAAACGATTAGCTCGTTAGCTTAAGTGATGAGGAAGTGTGGAGGAATATTCTCTTCCTTTTCAGATGTGATGCAACCTTATGTCGCCACTCAAACGGGTTCTCCACTTTCCATTGTCACCTGTGAAATAACAATAATATTTAATGAAATACGATTATTTAATTTGGTAAATATTTTTAATTTTTAAATTTTTCCATCCCAATCAATCTGCAAACATTGTTGGTAATTTTTATTTAATAATTTTATTTATGTTTCAAGCGATTTTATTTGTGTTTTCTGATGGTATTTAACTGGATATTTTTCTGACGTTTAAGTAAAGTAATCGACACACTGAATAATAATTATAATGTATCCTAATTCAGAAAATAAATCGACTAATTATTGATCAAGAACGCCAATATTTGCACATTCTCGCATCTCAGAATCTTTAGAATTTGTATTTTTATTATTCCATAGTAAAACATATTTGGTAATTGTGAGGGTTCAGCTGATGGAGTGATAATGTGGTGAAACTGCTTCTTAAATAAACTCTGATTTCCTGGCCTTTTTTTAATAAAAAATAAATAAAACCAGAAAGCATTCGACAAAATCTTGATAATCTGAATGTTTAAAAAAAACAAAATTCCTCTTGATCATGAACCCGTAGCTCTGTAATGAGGAAGTGGCTGACTGGTAATCGTTAAACATGCGGCTCTATGAGGAAGAAGACTGACAACCACAGGTGTGGTTGACAGTTGGAACGTACGCGTGTTCTTCAGGCTCTCCGACCGGCGTGCGAGATGAACTGTTTTTTTTAATTTGCCTGCACTCCCTGTTCAAATTGCTTATATAACACATAAGCGATGTGAGAACACAGTGTCGCGTAAACAACGGTCTCATGTTTCATTTACACACTAAATGAAGAGGAAACCGGTCTCAGGATAACAAAGTATGACACACACACATCAGACCGACAACAACAGCGTGTTGTCAAGTATTTATTGAAGTTAGTAGTATATTGAACAGGCATCAACAGAGCCACCTACTTTGTCCTTCACTCTCGTCCTCAGCGTCTCAACCACAGCCTCCCGAACAGGAAGTGCATTTTACAGCAAAGTCATCCGTGTTTAGTCTTTAACAACATCCCATAATAGGAACGTGACAGAGGCTAAGGGATGGAAATGTGTGTTTCCTAGTTAGTCGACGTGGTCCTGAGAGGCCTGACTCACGGCACGCCAACAAAACCAGTTAATTTAAACACCAGATAATCTCGCACGCCGGCGTCGGACGTGTTGACGGATGAAACACGGGCCTCGGCGCCGTGATGTGGAAACAATGCTCGAAGGTCACTCTGAAGGTCACTCTGAAGGTCACTCTGCATGTTCTCTGCACCTCATCTTGCCTCCCCGCTCTCTTTGTCTCTGCAGAAGCAGCAGCAGCGATGGATCGAGTGAGGTCTGCATTTAACAGGATGGTAAACGTTTGTTACTTCTATTTAAACTTATTTAATCTTTTTAAACTGTTTCTTTTTAACTATTGAGGGTGGACCTGGGAACCCTGAAGGAAACAATAAGTTAAATGCATCAATCTGATGAAGTTTCAGAGCAGAAACAAGAGGTTTACTCTTGTCTCCCGTCTCTAGATTAAAAGTGAGCCCTACAGCAGGTTCACTCTTGTCTCCCGTCTCTAGATTAAAAGTGAGCCCTACAGCAGGTTCACTCTTGTCTCTAGATTAAAAGTGAGCCCTACAGCAGGTTCACTCTTGTCTCCCGTCTCTAGATTAAAAGTGAGCCCTACAGCAGGTTCACTCTTGTCTCTAGATTAAAAGTGAGCCCTACAGCAGGTTCACTCTTGTCTCTAGATTAAAAGTGAGCCCTACAGCAGGTTCACTCTTGTCTCCCGTCTCTAGATTAAAAGTGAGCCCTACAGCAGGTTCACTCTTGTCTCCTGTCTCTAGATTAAAAGTGAGCGCTACAGCAGGTTCACTCTTGTCTCCTGTCTCTAGATTAAAAGTGAGCCCTACAGCAGGTTCACTCTTGTCTCTAGATTAAAAGTGAGCCCTACAGCAGGTTCACTCTTGTCTCTAGATTAAAAGTGAGCCCTACAGCAGGTTCACTCTTGTCTCTAGATTAAAAGTGAGCCCTACAGCAGGTTCACTCTTGTCTCTAGATTAAAAGTGAGCCCTACAGCAGGTTCACTCTTGTCTCCCGTCTCTAGATTAAAAGTGAGCCCTACAGCAGGTTCACTCTTGTCTCTAGATTAAAAGTGAGCCCTACAGCAGGTTCACTCTTGTCTCTAGATTAAAAGTGAGCGCTACAGCTGGTTCACTCTTGTCTCTAGATTAAAAGTGAGCCCTACAGCAGGTTCACTCTTGTCTCTAGATTAAAAGTGAGCCCTACAGCAGGTTCACTCTTGTCTCTAGATTAAAAGTGAGCCCTACAGCAGGTTCACTCTTGTCTCTTGTCTCTAGATTAAAAGTGAGCCCTACAGCAGGTTCACTCTTGTCTCCTGTCTCTAGATTAAAAGTGAGCGCTACAGCAGGTTCACTCTTGTCTCCCGTCTCTAGATTAAAAGTGAGCCCTACAGCAGGTTCACTCTTGTCTCTTGTCTCTAGATTAAAAGTGAGCGCTACAGCAGGTTCACTCTTGTCTCCTGTCTCTAGATTAAAAGTGAGCCCTACAGCTGGTTCACTCTTGTCTCTAGATTAAAAGTGAGCCCTACAGCAGGTTCACTCTTGTCTCTAGATTAAAAGTGAGCCCTACAGCAGGTTCACTCTTGTCTCTAGATTAAAAGTGAGCCCTACAGCAGGTTCACTCTTGTCTCTTGTCTCTAGATTAAAAGTGAGCCCTACAGCTGGTTCACTCTTGTCTCTTGTCTCTAGATTAAAAGTGAGCCCTACAGCTGGTTCACTCTTGTCTCTAGATTAAAAGTGAGCCCTACAGCAGGTTCACTCTTGTCTCCCGTCTCTAGATTAAAAGTGAGCCCTACAGCAGGTTCACTCTTGTCTCTAGATTAAAAGTGAGCACTACAGCAGGTTCACTCTTGTCTCTAGATTAAAAGTGAGCGCTACAGCTGGTTCACTCTTGTCTCTAGATTAAAAGTGAGCCCTACAGCAGGTTCACTCTTGTCTCTAGATTAAAAGTGAGCCCTACAGCAGGTTCACTCTTGTCTCCTGTCTCTAGATTAAAAGTGAGCGCTACAGCAGGTTCACTCTTGTCTCCCGTCTCTAGATTAAAAGTGAGCCCTACAGCAGGTTCACTCTTGTCTCTTGTCTCTAGATTAAAAGTGAGCGCTACAGCAGGTTCACTCTTGTCTCCTGTCTCTAGATTAAAAGTGAGCCCTACAGCTGGTTCACTCTTGTCTCTAGATTAAAAGTGAGCCCTACAGCAGGTTCACTCTTGTCTCTAGATTAAAAGTGAGCCCTACAGCAGGTTCACTCTTGTCTCCCGTCTCTAGATTAAAAGTGAGCCCTACAGCAGGTTCACTCTTGTCTCCTGTCTCTAGATTAAAAGTGAGCGCTACAGCAGGTTCACTCTTGTCTCCCGTCTCTAGATTAAAAGTGAGCCCTACAGCAGGTTCACTCTTGTCGCTTGTCTCTAGATTAAAAGTGAGCCCTACAGCAGGTTCACTCTTGTCTCTAGATTAAAAGTGAGCCCTACAGCAGGTTCACTCTTGTCTCTAGATTAAAAGTGAGCCCTACAGCAGGTTCACTCTTGTCTCTAGATTAAAAGTGAGCCCTACAGCAGGTTCACTCTTGTCTCTTGTCTCTAGATTAAAAGTGAGCCCTACAGCAGGTTCACTCTTGTCTCCCGTCTCTAGATTAAAAGTGAGCCCTACAGCAGGTTCACTCTTGTCTCTAGATTAAAAGTGAGCCCTACAGCAGGTTCACTCTTGTCTCCCGTCTCTAGATTAAAAGTGAGCCCTACAGCAGGTTCACTCTTGTCTCCTGTCTCTAGATTAAAAGTGAGCGCTACAGCAGGTTCACTCTTGTCTCCCGTCTCTAGATTAAAAGTGAGCCCTACAGCAGGTTCACTCTTGTCGCTTGTCTCTAGATTAAAAGTGAGCCCTACAGCAGGTTCACTCTTGTCTCTAGATTAAAAGTGAGCCCTACAGCAGGTTCACTCTTGTCTCTAGATTAAAAGTGAGCCCTACAGCAGGTTCACTCTTGTCTCTAGATTAAAAGTGAGCCCTACAGCAGGTTCACTCTTGTCTCTTGTCTCTAGATTAAAAGTGAGCCCTACAGCAGGTTCACTCTTGTCTCCCGTCTCTAGATTAAAAGTGAGCCCTACAGCAGGTTCACTCTTGTCTCTAGATTAAAAGTGAGCCCTACAGCAGGTTCACTCTTGTCTCTAGATTAAAAGTGAGCCCTACAGCAGGTTCACTCTTGTCTCTAGATTAAAAGTGAGCCCTACAGCAGGTTCACTCTTGTCTCTTGTCTCTAGATTAAAAGTGAGCCCTACAGCAGGTTCACTCTTGTCTCCCGTCTCTAGATTAAAAGTGAGCCCTACAGCTGGTTCACTCTTGTCTCCTGTCTCTAGATTAAAAGTGAGCCCTACAGCAGGTTCACTCTTGTCTCCTGTCTCTAGATTAAAAGTGAGCCCTACAGCAGGTTCACTCTTGTCTCTTGTCTCTAGATTAAAAGTGAGCCCTACAGCAGGTTCACTCTTGTCTCCCGTCTCTAGATTAAAAGTGAGCCCTACAGCTGGTTCACTCTTGTCTCCCGTCTCTAGATTAAAAGTGAGCGCTACAGCAGGTTCACTCTGCAGCCGGCCGAAGACGGGGAGAGGCACATTGAGGTCAAACTGTCGGAGGACACCACCGAGGTCGGGGACTCGGCAGGGGGATCCCCGAGCTTCAGACCGGCACCTCGACGTCAACCACGAACTACCGTCTGCTACCTGGCCCTGGGGACCCTGCTGATATTTGTCACCGGTGTGTGTGTGTGTGTGTCTCTATCTCTATATCTGTCTCTGTCTCTCTGTGTCTCTCTGTCTCTCTCTCTAAGGGGGAAGGAGGACATAAAGAAAAGCTCCTTTTAGTCTGAACGTGTCCCGTTTTGTCCCTCCAGGCTACGTGCTCGGTTACATCAGCCACCGGGAATCAGAGGCGGAGAAAGTGAACTGTGGCGAAGTGCCGGAAACGTCCGGCCGGCCGCTAGAGACGCCGGCCGCGATGGACACCGCGATGGACGCTCAGATGGACGCTCAGATGGACTGGGACGACGTCGCCCAACTCCTCACGCAGAAACTCACCAGCCAGGCCTTCGCCAAAACTCTGAGGTACGCTGTGTGTGCACACACACACACACACACACACACACACACACACACACACACCTTTATGTCAAGAGAAAGGAGAACACGCCTCACTGTACACACACACCACACCCGTCAATCAAACAAACCAATTCATTAGCAAGTAAACACTTCTAGTTAAAAAGAACGAGAATAGTCCTTCCAAAGTAAATCTTGGTCTCAAGAGCCTTCAACTTCCTGTGAGGGGGAATAATATCTATGATGATATGGATGACGCCGAGACCTGGAGAAACTTCCTCGGCCGAGATCTTTTTATTTAATTTTAGCTGCGATCTTCTTCTTCTTCTTCTTCTTCTTCTCGCAGACGACCTATTCATTGTTTTTTTAACTCGCCGTGAGTGAAGGCAAAGACGCGATTTAGAACGTTCGCCACACACACAAAAAGTTGAGCGAGAATAAACCACGTCATTAAAAAATGGATCATCTATAACTACAATGTGCATGAAAAAAGGGGGTAATAATCTTCATGGCCACTTATTATTTTTTTTGTCTCCGCAGCGATTTCGATTCGCCGAGACGTTTGGCAGGAAGTGCCGAAGACGTCCGCCTGGCGAACCGCATCTCTGATGCCTTCAAGGACGCGGACATGAACCCCTGGACCGACGTCCACTACGTGCAGCTGCAGAGGCCCGACAGGTGACCTTCAAGCCCAACGCACTACGATCATCTCGCTTCCTGTCGGAACGCCAACTCAACGTCCATAGGGGGGGTTGGACGTCTGCATGTTCCCGATTGGCTGGTTGTCGGTCTGCATGTTCCCGATTGGCTGGTTGTCGGTCTGCATGTTCCCGATTGGCTGGTTGTGGGTCTGCATGTTCCCGATTGGCTGGTTGTGGGTCTGCATGTTCCCGATTGGCTGGTTGTCGGTCTGCATGTTCCCGATTGGCTGGTTGTCGGTCTGCATGTTCCCGATTGGCTGGTTGTCGGTCTGCATGTTCCCGATTGGCTGGTTGTCGGTCTGCATGTTCCCGATTGGCTGGTTGTCGGTCTGCATGTTCCCGATTGGCTGGTTGTCGGGTCTCCACCCAGAGTATGATTTTTAATTAATGCTTATTTTTGTGGGTTGAAACCAGGCGAATGGGTAACAATAAAAAGTGCTCATTGAAAATACACTCGAGTAAAAAAAAACACTCTTAACTTCTCATTAACGAAAACAATTATTGATATTGAAACTTTTGATCTGCAGCGTGCGTCCGAACCGCGTCCTGTTTGGTTCCGACGTCTTCAAGCCTGCAGGGTACCTGGCCTACAGCGCTAACAGGACGGTTCAGGTGAGGCCCGCTGGCATAGCTCCTCCTCTTTTTTTTAATTTATTTTTAAAAGTCTCTTGAGGTCCCGGTTGACTCACAGCTGTTGAACCGCTCCGCGTCCGCAGGGCAAGCTGGTCTACGGCAACTACGGCCGGCCCGAGGACCTGGACGTCCTGCAGAACAACGACGTCGGGCTGAGCGGCGCCGTGCTGCTGCTGCGAGCCGGAAAGATCAGCTTCGCGGAGCAGGTGACGGCTCCGTCCGCCTCGTATCTTTTTATTTTATTTATTTGTTGTTGTTGTTGTCGGGACCTTCTCTAAAAAAAAAAAAGCTCTGCCCGTGTTGCGTTCAGGTGGAGAACGTCGCCTCGAAGGGCGCCGCCGCTGTTCTGATCTACCCCGACAGTCAGGACTACGACTACGTGGCGGACACGGCGCTCTACGGACACGTGAGTCTGCGCGCTCGTCGTCGTCGTTGTTGTTGTTTGCCAGTGAACCGCCGAGCAGGTAAAGCGTGAGTCTGTCCTCGTTCAGGTGCACCTGGGTTCAGGAGACCCCTACACACCTGGATTCCCCTCCTTGAACCACACGCAGTTCCCCCCGACGAGGTCCTCCGGTCTCCCCAAAATCCCGGCCCAGACCATCACGGCCACCATGGCTTCAGCTCTTCTGCAGTAAGGACACACACACACACACACACACACACACACACTCTTACTTATTAATACATTTCATATGGATATAAGAGTCTAACATGTTATTTCTATTGTCATGTTTTGATATAAATATACATAACTATATAAATAGACTTAAAGCATTAATTTTATCTCTCTCTCGCCCCTCTCTCTCTCTCGCCCCTCTCTCTCTCTCGCCCCTCTCTCTCTCCCCCAGTAACATCAGTGGTCCTGAGCCGGCCGCCGCCAGCGGTTTTAAAGGCGGCCTGGCGTCGGTGTCTTACTCCCTGGGAGGCGTGGGGAACGTCACCGTGGAGGTGAACAACGTTCTGGTGAACACGGAGATCCACAACGTGTTCGGGGTCATCAAAGGATTCACCGACCCTGGTGTGTGTGTGTGTGTGTGTGTGTGTGTGTGCCTCATCAGACCAGTTCATCTCCATCGTACATGTGACATAACGTGTGTGTGTGTGTGTGTGTGTGTGTGTCTGCAGACCGCTACGTCGTACTGGGAGCTCAGAGAGACGCCTGGGGCAAAGGTTACGCCAAGGCCACCGTGGGCACCTCCGTACTGGTGGAGCTGGCCAGGGCGGTTCACCAGATGGTGGAGAAAGGTAACACCTTTTTAATATATAATATAACACCTTCAGTTACGGGAGTTGCAGTTTAATTTTCAATGATTTTCTTGTTTTCTGCAGACGGGTTCAGGCCCAGGAGAAGCCTGGTGTTCGCCAGCTGGAGCGCGGGAGAGTACGGCAGTGTTGGCGCCACCGAGTGGCTGGAGGTGAGAACTACAATGCTTTTTTAAAAAAATTTTTAACTTGCAATAAAAATTAATTTAAAAAAAAAAAATCATCTTTAATGTTCTTTCTTTTTGTTCTCAGAGTTATATGTCCTCCATCGACAAGCGTGTCGTCAGCTACATCAGCCTGGACGGCGTGGTCATGGGTGAGTCCGGGGACACGCCCCCTTTACACCTTGCAGGCTTTTTTTTAAAACCTTTTTTTCCAGTGATTGACAGTCGGATGAATTTACCTCCTCCACAAAGGTCGTGGGAGCTTCATGGCGTCGGCGAGCCCGCTGCTCTACAGCCTCCTTGAGAACACGATGAAAGAGGTAACAACAACAACGACGACAACAACAACAACAACAACAACAACCAGTGGCGTTTGCATTCGTTTACGTTCTCCTCGTCCCCGCAGGTGAAGAGCCCCGTCGGGTCCGGCTCGGTGTTCGAGATGGTGGGAACGAAGTACTGGAACGCCCAAATGTACGTAGAGTTCAGATTCATACACTTTTAAGAATTAAAATTTTTAAAGAAGCCGCAATTCTCAAACCTCACAAGTTAAATGGAAATGAATAAAAGTCTTTTTTTTTTTTTTTTTTTTAAATAAGATGTTTGCTTATTTTTTTAAAGTTCTAATAAAGAAATACCTTTTTTTTATTTTTGGCTATATAGAATAAAACAAGTATTTTTGTTTCTTCTTTCCGTGTGCAGGCTGAAGCCGATGTCCCTCGACGACCCCGCGTATCCCTTTCTGGCCTTCTCTGGAATCCCCTCCGTTTCTTTCCACTTCATCTCTCCGAATGTGAGTCTTCGACACAAAAGAACACGTCTACGAACTGATCACAGAGCAGTTGTTGATTAACACAGTTCGCTGACATCTCCTCTGTGCTTCTTGTTCTTCTTCTCTTCACGCGCGGCGACAGACCGAGGCCTACCCGTACTACGGCACCGACCTGGACAGCATGGATCACCTGGCTTACCAAACCAACCATCGCACCGACGAGATGGCGGTGGCGGCGGCCCAGTTCGCCGGCCGCGTGGCGCTGCGGCTCGTCCACGACCACCTGCTGCGCCTGGACGTGAGCCGGTACGGCGACGTGGTCACCGGGGCCGTGATCCGGGTCTACAGGCGCGTGCAGCAGCTCATCAAGGTCGGCGTTGAAAAGACGGCGATGCGTTTTACTTTTTATTTTTTTTAAATGTATAAACGCGCTCATGTTTTGTTCCCCTCTTGTTCGGTAGTCGGGGCAGCTGAAGGACGTGAACGCCAACTGGCTGAACCGCGCACGCGGCGCCTTCCAGCGCGCCGCCAGACGCGTCAACAACGACGTCCGGAACACCGACTTGACCGACGAGGCCGCCTGTCGGATCCTCAACGACCGCATCATGACGGTAAGACGCACACACTACACTGTGTGTGTGTGTGTGAAAGACACAGACTGATTAATGAAGTGTCTTAATTATCACGATTTAGCATATTTTCTGGTAGTTGGATAATTAAATGTAATTATTGAATGATTATTAAACCTTGTCTGTGAATTAAATGCTTAACAAATTAAAAGTGCAAATTCAATGAACACAAGTTCCAGGTGAAATTATGAGAGTAAAAATGATTTCCAGTAATCCACTGACTGTATCGCCGTATATGAACAATACTCTTCTATTGATAAACGATCATAACGTTACCTCAGACTGTCGCACAGTGTCCCAGTTAAAGATGCTAACGATGCTAACGATGCTAACGATGCTTCGTCGTGGTTTATCGTTGCAGGTGGAGCACACCCTCCTCTCTCCGTACGTGTCCCCCCTCGAGACCCCCTTCCGCCACCTCCTGCTGGGTCGCGGCGCCCAGACTCTGGGATCCGTCGCCGAGACCACCGACATGGAGCAGCTGCACACGCAGCTGGCGCTGGCCACCTGGACCCTGCAGGGCTGCGCCAACGCCATGGTGGGCAACATCTGGGACATCGACGAGGAGATCTAGAGAGTGTGTGCGTGTGTGTGTGTGTGTGAGTGTGTGGTCGAGGTAAGCGGAGGGAGGAGCACCAATATCAGCACTTAAAGCACAAGCTGTCAATCAGAGGTCAAAGCCCCGCCCCTTTTTAAAAACAAGCTGTATCCCAACAAAGATCCAGGAGGAGATGGAAAAGTGTAAAAGGCACTAAACTATGAAACGACTTTAAAGCACTTGTATGCTACTGACTCCGCCTCTTCTCCTGCCTCTCTACTCCTTCCTCCTCTACTCCTTCCTCCTCTCCTCTACTCCTTCCTCTCCTCTTCTCCTTCCTCCTCTACTCCTTCCTCCTCTCTTCCTCTCCTCCTTCCTCCTCCTCTCCTCCTTCCTCCTCCTCTTCTCCTTCCTCCTCTACTCCTTCCTCCTCTTCTCCTTCCTCCTCTTCTCCTTCCTCCTCTTATCCTTCCTCCTCTACTCCTTCCTCCTCTCCCCCTTCCTCCTCTACTCCTTCCTCCTCTACTCCTTCCTCCTCTCCCCCTTCCTCCTCTCCTTCCTCCTCTCCCCCTTCCTCCTCTTATCCTTCCTCCTCTTATCCTTCCTCCTCTTATCCTTCCTCCTCTACTCCTTCCTCCTCTCCCCCTTCCTCCTCTTCTCCTTCCTCCTCTCCCCTTTCCTCCTCTTATCCTTCCTCCTCTCCCCCTTCCTCCTCTACTCCTTCCTCCTCTCCCCCTTCCTCCTCTACTCCTTCCTCCTCTCCCCCTTCCTCCTCTCCCCCTTCCTCCTCTCCCCCTTCCTCCTCTCCCCCTTCCTCCTCTACTCCTTCCTCCTCCTCTTCTCCTCTCCTCCTGCCATCTAAACACTGGGTAAACCTTATTTATTCTTATTTATCAGTGGCAGCGCCCACTATAAAGTTCATTTGTCTTTTATACGACGTTATCGGGAGCAGTGTCTTCCATAATTATGACGGTTATACCGTCCGATCCTCCGGCAGCATCTGCTACAGAAACGACTCCCTGACGTCAACGCGGAGCCCCGAAGAAACAAAGATACATATTTATGACCTTTATTTTGGGTAGTTTTTTGTTTTTTCTTGTGGCGAAATTACTTTAATTTAAAAGAAATTAAGACTTGCACTTGGTGGCAAAATAAACATTAAATTAGTGGAGAAAAAGAAAGAAAAAAAACAAAAACACAAACGTTATAAAAATCTTTTTTTCGGGTTCATGATTTACAAGAAAAGCCATTTAAGTTGCACAGTGGGGGAGTTTATAGTACGATTAAGTTATCGGGAGCAGCGTCTTCCATAACGACGAGCAGTGATGGTAGTTTTTGCCTACCAGTGTGTGTGTGTGTGTGTGTGTGTGTGTGTGTGTATTTATCGGGAGCAGTGTCTCTCATATTTCACTTGGAAGAGTGGAGCAACTTATCGGGGACAGTGTTTCCCAGAGTTTTATACTTGACATTTTCACTTTTTTTTTTTTCTTGTCTTCTTCTTCTTTATATTCTTTCCTCACGTTTCTGTATCGCGCTTCAACTCGATATCGCATCATGTGACTCGTTTTCATCCATTACAGTTGGAGACAAAACGGTCCGCGGTGTTTTATTTGCTGCATCACGCCCTCATTGTACCGGATTATAAACCTTTCAAAGGATTTTAGGGGGTTAAAGCAATGTGTGCGTTTTTGTTTTTCACGGTTTTGTGGGTGTATGTTTCTGATTCCTGATATTCAATAAGCCAGCTAGTGGTTTTCCCCAGAATATAAGATATTAAAACGCCTGTAATTGCTCCTAAAAAGGTGTTTAACCCGATTTCAAACTCCAATATAACATTGACATCTTTTATTTTAAAACACTCCAGACTAAATGTCAATGTGTCCTATTTTTAAGATGATTACATGTTTGTTTGAATCCATTTCTCCTGGTGTCACTTCTGTTGTGCTTGGTACTGTTTTTGCCCGACAGGAAGTTACAAGAATAAAGTTACTTCATCCATTTCCTGCTCACTGTAACTTAAAAAAAAAAAAAAGAATATAACGCCTGTTTCAAATCATATTTCTGTGATCTCCGCGTTCAGTAGAAATAATAAAACCTTTCAGCATCCAGTAAAACTGTCTGATTTTGTTGTTTCTGTCACAGTGAAGAACATAACTCACCAGAGGAGGCACGGGTTGCTTTCTGTGTGGTTCAGATCCTTTTATTTATCAGTCAATGCATTCTTGTCTAAAGGTTTTTATTTTTATTTTGCATACAGCAAAAGTCAAGTTTGCATCCTTCTTTTAAAAAAGAAATCTAACGACATGACAGCATGATTGTTATACTTCTGCTGCTCTGCTTTTCAGATTTAAAAGCACAATTTGCACCCAGTGGTTTCCAAAATGTTCCCCCAGAGAAAGAAATGCTTCACACATATTGAACGCGCACATCTTCTTTATTAAAAGAAGGTATTATATATATAAATAAATAATCTGTGCAAGTTTTTACCACTGGATTTAATGGGCTATATAAACGGCATGAAAATAAAGTCAAATTAAATAATATCTAAATAATTCACTTTTTAAAAAAAGAATACAAAGGATGAGATATTTGTACTATTTTTTTTTTTTAATTAAGAAAAATCTCACTTTAAGAGCAGGTTTTATTTTGAAGCCCGAAACCGGAAGTGCGAGAGAGCCGGCCGCGCGTGTCTGTCCCCGCTGGGTGACGCGCGCTCCATCCCGACGCGGGCGAGAACAGCGATAACGGGACAACCGCTGAATTGAACCGGACCCCCTCCGGTAAGAACACGAGCCGGGCTGCTGCAGCCGAGAGGGGGGGGAGGGGGGCCCGCAGCGAGGACCGGCCGGAGGAAGGGGCCCGGCCTCCCGCAGAGCCCGTCTCACAGGTCGGTGTCCTCGGGGGTCTTTTCTTCATCCTTCTGGCGGCTCGTTGCACCGAAAGCCAAAAAGATGTCAAGAAATGAAATAAAGTTGATGCGTTCAGGGACCGTGACGGTGATGCGTTCAGGGACGGGGCCAGGTGGACACTTGACGTGCCCTCGGGGCTTATCGGCTTTAGAGCAGCCTGATCATCGACGAGCAGCTGTTTACTCCACATGGTAAACAAACACAACAACAGGCGTGGAGCTGTGTACTTATTGATATGTGGAGGTGGAAGGATGCCTTCACTGCTCAGAGCTGATCTGGAATCAGATCTTAAATCACGCACGTGGTACCAGACTACAGCCAGAATCACATTTTATGTATTCAGTTAATTGTTCAATTAAATGGTCTTTTATTGTCTTTTATTCTGCAATGTGGAGGTTTTATTTTGAAGTCTTGTGCACACACACAAGTTCTCAATAACGATCTGATTTAACTCCTTCCTCTGAAGTAAAACAGACTTTCTGCCTCTCTGTGTGTGTGTGTGTGCGTGTGTGTGTGTGTGTGTGTGTGTGTGTGTGTGTGTGTGTGCGCAGATGTGGGGTCTCTCCGTGCAGGTGACCTCCAGGTGACCTCCAGGTGACTCCTGACTGCAGCTTTAAACTCCTTCTGATCCAACCAGAAGACGTCTGCAAGGTGAGACCAGTTGAACACACACACACACACACACACACACACACACACACTGATAAACTGATAAACCAGTAAATTTTAATTTTAAGAAAAACAGGAACATATTGTGCAATATCACATCTTTTAACATCATGCAATATTATATTTTTCAATATCATGCTCATTATTGTGTTTGTATTTTACTTTCTATTAGGCACTGGTGCTAGTATTACATATATATATATATATAAATCTCAATATATATATATATATAAATAATATACATACACACACAAACACACACACACACACACACTATTGTATTTAATCTTTGTTAATTTGGTAAACTATTTTTTTTAACCTTACTCTTATTGTCTATTCTGTTCTTTTTTGCCCCGCTGTCAGTATAACTCATTATTCATTATAACTCATATATAACTCATTATTCATTATAACTCATATATAACTCGTATAACTCATTATTCATTATAACTCATATATAACTCATTATTCATTATAACTCATATATAACTCATTATTCATTATAACTCATATATAACTCATTATTCATTATAACTCATATATAACTCGTATAACTCATTATTCATTATAACTCATATATAACTCATTATTCATTATAACTCATATATAACTCATTATTCATTATAACTCATATATAACTCATTATTCATTATAACTCATATATAACTCGTATAACTCATTATTCATTATAACTCATATATAACTCATTATTCATTATAACTCATATATAACTCATTATTCATTATAACTCATATATAACTCATTATTCATTATAACTCATATATAACTCATTATTCATTATAACTCATATATAACTCGTATAACTCATTATTCATTATAACTCATATATAACTCATTATTCATTATAACTCATATATAACTCATTATTCATTATAACTCATATATAACTCATTATTCATTATAACTCATATATAACTCATTATTCATTATAACTCATATATAACTCGTATAACTCATTATTCATTATAACTCATATATAACTCATTATTCATTATAACTCATATATAACTCATTATTCATTATAACTCATATATAACTCATTATTCATTATAACTCATATATAACTCGTATAACTCATTGTTGTTATTGTTTTTATGTTCTTCTCCTTTTTGATCAAACTCTTCTTCATCATATGTGACGCTGGAGGAAATCACTTAAAGCTTTAAAAGGTTTCATTTCATTTAATTTAACTCCTCGGCCTAACTGGAAGTCTAAATCATCATCATCATCATCATCATCATCATCATCATCATCATCAAACATGAGCCTGACTGCATCTCGCTCCGCTCGCCACTGAACCTGAGCTAAACTTAGCCATCCTATCTTTAGAGCATCGCCCTGTAAACACACACACACAGACACACACACACCTACACACACACACACAGACACATACACACACCTACACACCCACACACACACACAGACACACACACCTACATACCCACACACACACACTTACACACACTTACACACACCTACACACACACACACACACCTACACACCCACACACACCCACACACACCTACACACCCACACACACACACAGACACACACACCTACACACCCACACACAGACACACACACCTACATACCCACACACACACACATGCACACACACACACTTACACACACACACCTACACACACACACACACACACACACACACACACAGACACACACACACACACACACCTACATACCCACACACACACACACACACACAGTGACGATGGTCCAACGGGTTTAAAGCTATTTGCGTTCATTCCTCATATTATTCCTCTTCCTATATCAAATAAACAATTCAATATTAAGTAAATGAAACGTGTAAATCAATTACATTTAAAAAAAAATTAAAATGATAAATAATAAAAATGTTTTAGAAAAAGGTCATTATTAAAATAAATAAATTAGTACCATTTTAAAGATAGATTAAAAAGAAAGAAATTAATTAATTGTGTAAAAAGTTATTTTATCATTACTGTTCTTTGATTGGATTTATTTCTCAGTATAATTAGTAGAAATTAGTTTTTCCCTTTATTAAACCTTTAAAAATAAACACAAACAAAAGAAACCCTCCAAGACCTTGAATCTGTATTCACTTGTTTATTTGACCAGAGTATACTTTCCTATTTATTTACTCCATTATATATATATATATATATATATATATATATATATATATATATATATATATATATATATATATATTCTACTGGTCTACGTTGACATTCATGAAACAGAGAAGAGAGAACTCAAATGCAACTTTATTATAAAACATTGGATTATCATATTCATATTTTTGCATGTCTTCATTGATACGCTGCTCTATGACGTAATAATGCAGTCAGCTTACACACACACACACACACACACACTCACACACACACACACACACACACACACTCATACACACAAAGTAGCTGCAACATTAAACAATCTGTTATACATTTCCATCCGTTTAGCTGCTGGTAATTAGTAAGCGATGACATTTATGATCAATATCTGATAAGCACACATGCGCACACACACACTCAGCGCACGTGCACACACACACACTCAGTGCACGTGCACACACACACTCAGCGCACGGCAGCGACTCAGAGCTTCAGCGTGTGCTCACACACACACACACACACTCACGATTATCACGCAGCGGGAATAAAATTAAAATAAATACTAAACATCAATTTTCACATTTCTTCTTATCGTGCAATTTCCTTAAAAAGCTTTTGTTCGCAACACAAAAGGTACGTTAGTAACACCTGCATCGTGTTCATGTAATGTCCTCATAAATATACACACTCGCTTTAGTGTTATAATAATACAGCATCTTATGAGTACATTTTCATAAAAACACGTGTCCCTGATTTTACATCACTTCCTTAACGGCAGGAAGGCATTTACAGTGTCTCACACACACACACACACACACACACACACACCTACACACACTAGTAGATGTGAACATAACTCTCCATCATAAAGGTAGAAAAGACGGTATTTAGATAGTTTAGATGTGGGAAAGACTCTTTTTTTTTAAACTGAGGTCAATATTTTCTCTTTTACCTAAAAAAAACATTTAAAATATATTTTCCTTGATAAACAGTGGATCTGATGTTGAAATTAATACATTAATTTGTTAACATTTTTGTTTATTCATCATTAATTGATAAATAGTTTATTCTAAAATGTGGCTTTCATAATGTTCCAGGTCTCAGTTATGTTTTAATATTACTTGTTTTATATATTTATGATAAAAGCATTTCTTTATAAATGGTCCTGAAATCATTTCAGAGCAGATTCTTCTGGAAGTTCTTCGTCATCTTTTCCTCTTTTTAATAAAGTGAAGCTGGATGATTATCTGGTGGAAGTGAAGCCAGATGCATTCTGGGAAGAAAATCACTGCGATCTCTCTTTGGTCATTCAGTCCATCTGTCCATTCTCCTCCTCCCTCCTCCCTCTCACTCCTCCATCCCCCCTCTCACTCCTCCCTCCCCCCTCTCTCTCCTCCCTCCTCCCTCTCACTCCTCCATCCCCCCTCTCTCTCCTCCCTCCCCCCTCTCTCTCCTCCCTCCTCCCTCTCTCT
>NC_046985.1:1998843-2006343 GCF_009769545.1 Cyclopterus lumpus | reverse complement strand
TGTGTGTGTGTGTCTATGTGTGTGTGTGCGTGTCTATGTTTGTGTGTGCGTGTCTATGTGTGTGTGTGTGTGTGTCTATGTGTGTGTGTGTGTGCGTGTCTATGTGTGTGTGTGTGTCTATGTGTGTGTGTGCGTGTCTATGTTTGTGTGTGCGTGTCTATGTGTGTGTGTGTGCGTGTCTATGTGTGTGTGTGCGTGTCTATGTGTGTGTGTGTGTGTGCGTGTCTATGTGTGTGTGTGTGTGCGTGTCTATGTGTGTGTGTGTGCGTGCCTATGTGTGTGTGTGCGTGTATATGTGTGTGTGTGTGCGTGTCTATGTGTGTGTGTGTGCGTGTCTGTGTGTGTGTGTGTGTGTGTCTATGTGTGTGTGTGCATATCTATGTGTGTGTGTGCGTGTCTATGTGTGTGTGTGTGCGTGCCTATGTGTGTGTGTGCGTGTCTATGTGTGTGTGCGTGTCTGTGTGTGTGTGTGTGCGTGTCTATGTGTGTGTGTGCGTGTCTATGTGTGTGTGTGTGTGCGTGTCTATGTGTGTGTGTGTGCGTGCCTATGTGTGTGTGTGTGTCTATGTGTGTGTGTGCGTGTCTATGTGTGTGTGTGTGCGTGTCTATGTGTGTGTGTGTGCGTGCCTATGTGTGTTTGTGCGTGTCTATGTGTGTGTGTGCGTGTCTATGTGTGTGTGTGCGTGTCTATGTGTGTGTGTGCGTGTCTATGTGTGTGTGTGCGTGTCTATGTGTGTGTGCGCGTGTCTATGTGTGTGTGCGCGTGTCTATGTGTGTGTGTGTGCGTGTCTATGTGTGTGTGTGCGTGTCTATGTGTGTGTGTGCGTGTCTATGTGTGTGTGTGTGTGCGTGCCTATGTGTGTGTGTGCGTGTCTATGTGTGTGTGTGCGTGTCTGTGTGTGTGTGTGCGTGTCTATGTGTGTGTGTTCGTGTCTATGTGTGTGTGTGTGTCTATGTGTGTGTGTGCGTGTCTATGTTTGTGTGTGCGTGTCTATGTGTGTGTGTGTGCGTGCCTATGTGTGTGTGTGCGTGTCTATGTGTGTGTGCGCGTGTCTATGTGTGTGTGCGCGTGTCTATGTGTGTGTGTGCGTGTCTGTGTGTGTGTGTGCGTGTCTGTGTGTGTGTGTGCGTGTCTATGTGTGTGTGTGTGCGTGTCTATGTGTGTGTGTGTGTCTATGTGTGTGTGTGCGTGTCTATGTTTGTGTGTGCGTGTCTATGTGTGTGTGTGTGCGTGCCTATGTGTGTGTGTGCGTGTCTATGTGTGTGTGTGCGTGTCTATGTGTGTGTGTGTGCGTGCCTATGTGTGTGTGTGCGTGTCTATGTGTGTGTGCGCGTGTCTATGTGTGTGTGTGCGTGTCTATGTGTGTGTGTGCGTGTCTATGTGTGTGTGTGCGTGTCTATGTGTGTGTGTGTGCGTGC
Organism: Cyclopterus lumpus; assembly: GCF_009769545.1. Taxonomy (NCBI): domain Eukaryota; kingdom Metazoa; phylum Chordata; class Actinopteri; order Perciformes; family Cyclopteridae; genus Cyclopterus; species Cyclopterus lumpus. Next base: position 2,004,924 of record NC_046985.1, on the reverse strand, counting down.
CTATGTGTGTGTGTGCGTGTCTATGTGTGTGTGCGCGTGTCTATGTGTGTGTGTGTGCGTGTCTATGTGTGTGTGTGCGCGTGTCTATGTGTGTGTGTGCGTGTCTATGTGTGTGTGTGTGCGTGTCTATGTGTGTGCGCGTGTCTATGTGTGTGTGTGTGCGTGTCTATGTGTGTGTGTGTGCGTGTCTATGTGTGTGTGTGTGCGTGTCTGTGTGTCAGGGCCGAGCACTACTGGTGGCGAGGTCAGAACCGGGGCACGCTGCGCGTCGGCCAGTTTCCTCGCCACGTGGTGACGGCGGTCGCCGGCCTCTCCGCCCACGACATCAGCCGACCGCTCAAACACTCCTTCATCCACACCGGGCACGGAGACACGGACCCCCACCGCAGCTGGGGGCACGCGGACCGCATCGACAGGTCCACCAGAACATCATCCACAGACACACAACACACACAACACACACACAACACAGCACGAGACTCTACAGACACACACAACACACACAACACACACACAACACAGCACGAGACTCTACAGACACACACAACACACACAACACACACACAACACAGCACGAGACTCTACAGACACACACAACACACACACAACACAGCACGAGACTCTACAGACACACACAACACACACACGACACAGCACGAGACTCTACAGACACACACAACACACACACAACACACACACGACACAGCACGAGACTCTACAGACACACACAACACAGCATGAGACTCTACAGACACACAACACACACACAACACAGCATGATACTCTACAGACACACACAACACACACACAACACAGCACGAGACTCTACAGACACACACAACACACACACAACACATACACGACACACCACGAGACTCTACAGACACACACAACACACACACAACACACACACAACACAGCACGAGACTCTACAGACACACACAACACAGCATGAGACTCTACAGACACACAACACACACACAACACAGCATGATACTCTACAGACACACACAACACACACACAACACAGCATGATACTCTACAGACACACACAACACACACACAACACAGCATGATACTCTACAGACACACACAACACACACACAACACAGCATGAGACTCTACAGACACACACAACACACACACAACACAGCATGAGACTCTACAGACACACAACACAGCATGAGACTCTACAGACACACAACACAGCATGAGATGTGGGTTGTCGTGGCAACGCATGTTCTGTAACTCTCCACCGGGGGGCAGCAGAGCGTCGGTGGAGAGTTACAGACTCGCGAAGGCGGTTTTAAGAACTGATCCAAGAACAGAAAGAAAATATGAAGTTTCATTTGATATCGAAACTGTGAACATGAATTCCCCCCCCCCCCCCCCCCACAGTCTGTATTTGGGGAACCCCATGGACCCCCCCGACGTCCTCGGGATGCAGCCGGGCATCGCCAGGCCGACCAAACTCCCCAACCGCTCCAAGAGTAAATCCATCACACACACACACACACACACACACACACAGTGATGCAACCACACGCATGTACTTAAATACAAATACAAAAGTACTTGAGTATTTATTCTCTATTGTACTTTTGTGTCTCACAGCTTTAGTTGGATTTCAAATGCAAGTTTTTCATCCATTTCCTGTCCAGTAAAAAAAAAAACACAGATCTCAGATTTTTTTTATTGTAATTTTTGAAAATATATATATTTATATATTTATTTATATATATTTAAAATATATATATTATATATATATAAATATTGATATATAAATATATACTGTATATATATAAATATATATATATATTATATATATATATATTTTAAATATATATATTATATATATATATTTCCATATTTATATAAATGTTGTTGTCCACGTGCTTCTCAATAGTAACTCTTTTAAATGTCTGCACTTCTTCCTCAGAGCAGCCTCCTCCTCGTCCTCCGCAGCCCTCCGTCCTGCTGAAGAGTAGGTGCCCCCCCCCCCCCCCCCCATGCAGCGTGGCCTACAATCTGACCTTTAAAGCCACGCCCCCTGACCCCTTTGCCTCTGTGTCACCTCGCAGAGCCGTTCTACGACTCCGTGATGGACGACTACGACGACGTGGACGTGGACGGCGCCTGCTCCTCCTCCTCCTCCTCGGGGCTGAAGCGGCTGGGCGTGTCCCTGGGGCTGAAGCTGCGGCCGTGGGAGGCGTCCGGCGTGCGCTCGGCCAAAAGCGAGGTGTCGCTCATCGACTTCACCGACGACAGCTTCAGCTCCGCCTCGCCCTCGCCGCTCACCGAGACGCGGCGGCCGGACGAGGACACGCTGAAGGTGAGAGACTTAGATATATATGTATATATACATATATATACATATATGTATATATACATATATGTACATAACCATCGCATAACCTATTTGACCATCATCTTCATCCTCAGGACACTCCGTCCATCCTCGACTGGCCCCTCCCTCAGCCAGCTTACGACGCGGTCGCCACGGAGTCCGAGGACCAATCGGAGGACCAGGAGGTGCGGTCCATCAACAAGGAGTTCGCTGAGGAGGCCACGCCCACTGCCAGCGGCGTCGCCGCGGCGATCAGGAGCGAGTCGCAGTCGGCTGACTTCTTCCAAGAGCTGCAGAGAGAAGTGAGGAACGGCGAAGGCGTCAAAGTTGTTGTTGTGGTTGACGCTCGAGCGGACGCTGATGTTTCTGTCTGGCCGCAGGTGATGGTGAAGCTGCAGGTTCCCATGGCAACGGGCCGCTCCCTTCCCTCCTCCCCGCTGCCCATGCCTCTGGCTCCGCTGGGCCCCCACCGACAGATCTACCTGCCCCCGCCCTCCCCCGTCGCCGCCGCCGCCGCGTCCTCCTTCGCCTGCTGCTTCGAGGACCGGCCGGTGCTGCCCCCCCGCAGCCCCGTGCCGCCGCTGCGCCCGTCCAAGCGCAACCCCTCCGCCGCCCGCCCGCAGCCGCGCTCCAGCTCCATCTGCCTGGGCGACGGGGAAGACACGCCTCCTCAGATCCCGCCCAGAGACCACGCCTTCTCTCAGCCGGGCTCGCGCTCCTCCTCGCCCCTCCCACTGGCGCCGCCGCTGTCCACCTACCCGGTGGCCCTGCCTCCGCCTCCCCTCTCCGCCTCCCCCCGCCGGGCGTCCGGACACCTGGGTGCCCTTCTGTCCTCCGACTCGTCCTCCTCCCTCGCTCAAGCCACGCCCCATTCCTCACGGCTCGCAGCTCGCGGCTCCTCCTACTCATCCGGCTCCATGCTGGATCCTCTGGCCTTTGGCGAGGGGCGTGGCCTCTCCTCGTTGGTTGACAGCTCTGTTCCCGCCCCGTTGCCAGAGCGACCAGCTTTTCTGGAAAGGTGCGTTGCTGATATCACTGACCAGCCCACCTGGTTCTCCCTGTTAGCGACGGGAGCTAACGGCTAACGGCTTCCATTGGCACTTAAAGGGCCAGTGTAGCATTTAGGGGCAGAAAAATGTAATTATAATATTAATAAGTATGTTTTCTTTAGTGTGTAACTGTAAAAACATCTAAAGGGAGTCTTGACATATTTCTATCATCACTAAGTGCTCCAAGTCAATATGATATTGATTGATCCCCGTGAGTGAGTTATATACAATATAGCTTATTAATAATATAATATAATCAGCTTATTAAAATCAATGAAAAAAATCAATATTGAAATAAAATAAAACAAAAAAATGGAACAGAATCAGTCATTTAAGATTTTTTTTTTTTTTTTACTTTTAGAACACTTATTCGCATTAACATACTTTATTTTCTTTCTTTTTTTTACCATTTTATATAGATTTTCTTCGCTTAAATAACACACTTTTAAATTGATTTTAAAAACAATATAAGATTATTGATCCTTAAGGTCGATTTAGTAGTCGTTATTGCGCTTTTGAACCGATTAATATATATGTATATATATATATATATATATATATATATATATATATATGTATATAAAATATGAACATTGTTATCCTTTGGGGTAATTAATTCATACCTAATCACGGTGTTATTCCAGATATGGAGCAGCCAACATGGCGGCGGTCAAACCCATGATTCAGCGTCCCGGTGGAGCCAAACCAAACTCCTCCTACAACAACAACAACAACGGGAGAACTGCAGCTCCCAGCATGCAACAGGAGCAGAGCGTCACACAGGTAGAGGAGAGGGGGAAGTAACCGCGCTACATGTTTTTATTCTCTCTTTTCCTCGTTATTATTGTTCATTATTATCAGTACACAACAAAAATAAAACATTTAAAAAAAGTCCTGTATTGATAATTAATTTCATGCATATTTCAGACTTTATCTCCTGTTCCTGTCTGGGATGGATGATTGTTTAAATGTTAATTCAGGATTACCATAACAAATATAATTATGTTTATTATAGTTTGTGCTTTTCGGGTAATTTAAAAATGTTGATTGAACTTGATTAATTGCAAATTTGATTAATTATACTAGTGACTGAACCAAGTTTAAGATTACATTTGTTAAATTATTAATAAATACTTTTCAAGGCGTTTGTAATTGTTTACAATTTAGATGACTTTAAAAAAATAAATAATAATACCAACAGTCGTGTTTCCTTTAATCCGTTCATGCCACACCCATGTTATGATTGACAGGTGCACGGAGCCGTGCACGGCGTCACGCTGGAGGAGTGTCAGGCCGCTCTGCAGAGCCACGACGGGAACGTCCTGCAGGCCATCGACCATCTGAAGGTACACCTGCATGTTTATTCACCAGGTAACACATGAAATATATGTTCCCCTGACTTTAATGCTTTAAAAAGACACTCATGACGACATTTCATGCATTTTATTGTGGCGGTGTGGCCCTGAGCAAGACGGACACGTAGACCGATAACATCGACTCGCTCAGGGGGATAAATAAAACGACCTCCCCGACCCCGTCGACCTCTCTGACCTCTCCGACCTCTCCGACCTCTCTGACCTCTCTGACCTCCCCGACCTCCCCGACCTCTCCGACCTCCCCGACCTCTCTGACCTCTCCGACCTCCCCGACCTCCCCGACCTCTCTGACCTCTCCGACCTCCCCGACCTCTCTGACCTCAACCGACCTCCCCGACCTCTCTGACCTCCCCGACCTCTCTGACCTCTCCGACCTCCCCGACCTCTCTGACCTCAACCGACCTCCCCGACCTCTCTGACCTCTCTGACCTCCCCGACCTCTCCGACCTCCCCGACCTCTCCAACCCCGTCGACCTCCCCGACCTCTCTGACCTCTCCGACCTCCCCGACCTCCCCGACCTCTCTGACCTCTCCGACCTCCCCGACCTCTCTGACCTCAACCGACCTCCCCGACCTCTCCGACCTCCCCGACCTCTCCAACCCCGTCGACCTCCCAACCTCTCTGACCTCTCTGACCTCTCCGACCTCCCCGACCTCCCCGACCTCTCTGACCTCTCTGACCTCAACCGACCTCCCCGACCTCTCCGACCTCCCCGACCTCTTCGACCTCCCCGACCTCTCCAACCCCGTCGACCTCCCCGACCTCTCTGACCTCTCCGACCTCTCCGACCTCCCCGACCTCTCTGATCTCTCTGACCTCTCTGACCTCTCCGACCTCCCCTACCTCTCTGACCTCAACCGACCTCCCCGACCTCTCCGACCTCCCCGACGTCCCCGACCTCCAACCCCGTCGACCTCCCCGACCTCTCTGACCTCTCTGACCTCTCCGACCTCCCCGACCTCTCTGACCTCTCTGACCTCAACCGACCTCCCCGACCTCTCCGACCTCCCCGACCTCTTCGACCTCCCCGACCTCTCCAACCCCGTCGACCTCCCCGACCTCTCTGACCTCTCCGACCTCAACCGACCTCCCACGACCTCTCTGACCTCTCTGACCTCTCCAACCCCGCCGACCTCGACGATCTCTCTGACCTCTCTGACCTCTCCAACCCCGTCGACCTCCCCGACCTCTCTGACCTCCCCGACCTCTCTGACCTCTCGGACCTCCCCGACCTCTCCGACCTCTCAGACCTCCCCGACCTCCCCGACCTCTCCGACCTCCCCGACCTCTCCGACCTCCCCGACCTCT
>NC_046985.1:1988843-1991343 GCF_009769545.1 Cyclopterus lumpus | reverse complement strand
TTGATGCTGAGTACATTGATGCTGAGTACATTGATGCTGAGTATGTTGATGCTGAGTACGTTGATGCTGAGTACATTGATGCTGAGTACATTGATGCTGAGTACATTGATGCTGAGTACATTGATGCTGAGTACATTGATGCTGAGTACGTCGCTGCTGATGCTGAGTACATTGATGCTGAGTACATTGATGCTGAGTACGTTGATGCTGAGTACATTGATGCTGAGTACATTGATGCTGAGTACGTTGATGCTGAGTACATTGATGCTGAGTACATTGATGCTGAGTACATTGATGCTGAGTACGTTGATGCTGAGTACATTGATGCTGAGTACATTGATGCTGAGTACGTTGATGCTGAGTACATTGATGCTGAGTACATTGATGCTGAGTACATTGATGCTGAGTACATTGATGCTGAGTACATTGATGCTGAGTACGTCGCTGCTGATGCTGAGTACATTGATGCTGAGTACATTGATGCTGAGTATGTTGATGCTGAGTACGTTGATGCTGAGTACATTGATGCTGAGTACATTGATGCTGAGTACGTTGATGCTGAGTACATTGATGCTGAGTACATTGATGCTGAGTACGTCGCTGCTGATGCTGAGTACATTGATGCTGAGTACATTGATGCTGAGTACATTGATGCTGAGTACGTCGCTGCTGATGCTGAGTACATTGATGCTGAGTACATTGATGCTGAGAACATTGATGCTGAGTACATTGATGCTGAGTACATTGATGCTGAGTACGTCGCTGCTGATGCTGAGTACATTGATGCTGAGTACATTGATGCTGAGTATATTGATGCTGAGTACATTGATGCTGAGTACGTCGCTGCTGATGCTGAGTACATTGATGCTGAGTACATTGATGCTGAGTATATTGATGCTGAGTACATTGATGCTGAGTACATTGATGCTGAGTACATTGATGCTGAGTACATTGATGCTGAGTACGTCGCTGCTGATGCTGAGTACATTGATGCTGAGTACATTGATGCTGAGTACATTGATGCTGAGTACATTGCTGCAGACAGCTTTGTGAGTTCAGTGTAGCTTTTGGCAAGACAGTACGAAACGTCTTATATGACAACTTAGAGCCGACTGCCTGCTTACATTGCCACTCGCTTTGGAGTTGGAATGAAATGTGTGTGTTTTATTCAATCACACAGCACAGCAGGTGTCGTGGCAGACGGCATCTGTTTCCCCAAAGAGATGCAGAAGAAGAAGAAGTCGTTCATCATTGTGAGTGAATTGATGGCTTTCTAGTTCTTCCTCTCCACCCCCGTTCATCTGCCATGTGTCCCATCCCTCTGTTACCTTCAACCATAACTGTCCGTTGGACGCAGATCTGGATCTGAAACCACGCCATGCTCTCATTGTGTTGTTGTTGTTTATTATTGTTATTGGACCGTGACTCCGTTGGCAGACCACTTGGTGTCTGTGGTCCTGCCAAAAGGACAACAAACACAAGCAGCCATGCCTGACCAGGACTCTAATGAGTGTGCTTGAAAGGGTCCACATCTTAGAGGGGATGACACACACACACACACACACACACACTCATAACTTCAATTAGAAACTGAGTAATCGCACAATTTGTAGTAAGAGACAGACCACAGCGAGTCCTCCCGAGTGACCTGAGAGGTGCCTTTGTTCGCCCGCTTGTGAACAATGACGTCGACAAAGAAACTTTTCTAATCGTTCTCACTTCTACGTCTTCAGATACGGCGGCTAATGCTAATTAGCTAATGCTAACGATACAACATGAACGTTATACACTTTGCTTAAAGTGCACACAAGTTGTACAACATCCGTTCCTTTGTGGTCGACGTGGCGTTGAGGTCCATTTGAAGGCGATTTAAGTCTCTAAGGTCAATCCAGCAAAGCCACACAGTCTCTGTAGGCCACTAGGGGGGTTGGGGGTGATGGATGAACACGACTTTCATCCAGGAGACCGTTGTTCGTGTCCTGTGTGAAACCAAGAGGACGGGATACGTCTGAGATCCACGATCCCGGTATAATAATGTGGATTTGGATACAAATGCCAATGCAGGGGGCATATACAGATTAAAGAGAATCACTGGTCATAACGGTTGAGCTCCTAGTGTATGAGAACATTGTCGTGCTCCATAGCTCCCATGGGTTCAGAGTCTCACTCTAGATTGATTGCATGAAGTGCAGCGTCATGCTCGCCAATCAAGGAACCCACTGTGCATGCTGTGTGTAAATGTTTTACAGTCACTTTGATACCTTTTCCCCCATTGAAGTTATACGGTTATTATTCAAGTCGAAGCTCATGCGGCCGCCATACTCTATGAAGAAGATGAATATGGACGTTTTTCATGCACTTTTCCAAATGGCGTGGTTTCTTCAGGGGACGCACCCGTCGACTAACAGGAACGACGGCGTTTGATTTCGATGTTGTTGTCTACCCGGGAGACACCTGCAGAAGAAGAAGAAGAACCACTTCCTGTTCCACTTTAATCGTA
>NC_046985.1:1976343-1978843 GCF_009769545.1 Cyclopterus lumpus | reverse complement strand
TTGGTTTAAAAGAGGGATTTGGTCTCCAGAGTATTTCTAATCGTCATCGTGTCCCTTAATTATCTGTTACGCAATGTTTGTATTGACCGTGCGGGTCTGACGGTCGTGCACGCGCTCACACACACTCACACACGCACACGCGCGCACCCCCGTGTTGAGGGTGTTCATTGAGCGCGTTAAAAGGTGCCGTGAGTGATAAAAGCTCGGGGCACTTAGCGCTCCACCGGTGGCTCCTCTCTGGACCCGGGGTGAGCGGCGGAGGGGCGGACCTAACGTGACACCGGCATCTGCTGTCTGAAGCCTCACTCGATCGCCAAGGAGCCGTTCTGGACCCGACAGCCCCCCCCCCCCCCCCCCCCCCTCCCCGGTGCACCGGAGGACCCCCCACGTGCGCCTTCGCTTCCCTAGATGGGTTCGCGGAGTCCACAGCACCGAGACCGGATGGTTCCGTCCCGTGGCGCAAACTTCGGGCTGGTGCAAACCTCGCGGCTCAGCCCGGCATGATCGTTTGCAACGTGAGCCTGAGCTGTGCGCACTGTCCCGGGGGAGGAGCCGGTGGCACCGCGGCGACCGCGACGGACGCGTACGGGGAGGCGTCCGGGTCTCTCCCTCCTCCGTCCCTGAGCCCGAAGGGGCACCTGGTGGTGGCGGTGTGCCTCGGCTTCATCGGCACCTTCGGGTTCCTCAGTAACTTGCTGGTGCTCGCGCTGTTCTGCCGGTACCGGGCTCTGCGCACGCCCATGAACCTCCTGCTGGTGAGCATCTCCGCGAGCGACCTGCTGGTCAGCATGCTGGGCACCCCGTTCAGCTTCGCGGCCAGCACCCAGGGGCGCTGGCTGATCGGGCGCGCCGGGTGCGTGTGGTACGGGTTCGTTAACGCGTGTTTGGGTAAGTTTCCTTTTGCTTTGACACGCGCAGAGAAACGCACTCACGTGACTTATTGAATGGGTTCAAGCTTCATGTCTTATTGTTCTCTTCTGGAAAGAAAAGTGACAGTCAGAAAGTGCACGTGCGCATTTCATGACATTTCTGCCTCGTTTACTCCAACATATGAACTCTAAATGTTGCTGAGAGACAAATGTTTTTTCTTTTTCACTGTGACCTTTGTGCACTTTCATCCAACACCAGTTCCCAATAAACGGGGATTTAAACATGAACATTAACTACATTCAGGATTCCTTTATAATGTAAATATGTCGAGTAGAGTTTCTATAACACGGTGTGATTGTACATCCTCTTAACCATTTATAACCATTTTTTATTCCACGTTTTATTTCAATTGCAGTCCTATTGCATTGTGATGGTAAGCTCGCAAACATAACTGCAGACGTAAATAATATGATACCGTCAAGTCCTAATTCAAATGGATATAAATATATATATATACATATATGACGCAGAAGAGATGCACACAAAAAATATATATTTTAAAACATGGAAAAAGCATTTCTTATAGGATATAATTCCGCTCTTATCTTAGAGGTCATGATTTTTAAAAGGTGTCCTTACAGGATTGTTGACAGAGCTCTTCACCAGTGCTGGGAATCAAACCTGTGACCCTGATGAATGCCATGTCCTGATTAATGTCCACCCTCTGCCCAGGAACTAGAATCCTCATTATCCAGCCAGTGGAGCGAAGACAACCGGGAGAGAGATGATGATGGGTGGTGGGGTGAAAAGTCTTGTTTACTCTGTGGAGTCTGGATTTAAAGCAAAGTGTTGTTTATCTTAAAACACTCTTGTTTACTCTGTGGAATAGCAAAGTGTTGTTTATCTTAAAACACTATTGTTTACTCTGTGGAGTAGCAAAGTGTTGTTTACCTTAAAAACACTCTTGTTTACTCTGTGGAGTAGCAAAGTGTTGTTTATCTTAAAACACTCTTGTTTACTCTGTGGAGTAGCAAAGTGTTGTTTACCTTAAAAAACTCTTGTTTACTCCTCGTACGATAATTTTGAGGATAAGATTACACAAGTCGGGCTTTTCGGTTACACAAATCAAGTTGGGCGAAATCACCATGGCAACACATCCATAGACTTGAACCTGCTCCAGCGCAGGCTAACTTAAGTTAGCTGGATAAGCTGGCTGCTCCCTTTCCTCAGAGATGCCAAGGAGCGACATTAGTTAAATTAACGTTTTATTAGGGAGAGAGTTCTTCCAGATCACCAAGATCCGTCAGGTAATTGAGTTATTCAATGTTTCATCATTTAATGGACATGCATTTCCATCTCCTCATGACGGCGCTCATCATTATGCCGTATTGTGCTGGAGGGCCATCTCCTCAGCAGGAGCGACATCTGGAGTCTGAGGTCCTCCCCCCGTCTCGACCATATCGGCCCTCTTTTTGTTTTAAACATGAAGGACGTGACACGAGCTGTTCAATACATTATGCCTTTATTATGTGTTATTGTATTCTGAATAATGTGTGCGTGCTTAGTTTTTCAACCACATGGGGGGTGAAATAACTCATAATTATATGACAGTGTTATTAGTACACCTCCT
>NC_046985.1:1941343-1973843 GCF_009769545.1 Cyclopterus lumpus | reverse complement strand
AAGTCTGGTTCAACTATCCTGATTACTGAAGTCTAGTTCAACTATCCTGATTACTGAAGTCTGGTTCAACTATCCTGATTACTGAAGTCTAGTTCAACTATCCTGATTACTGAAGTGTGGTTCAACTATCCTGATTACTGAAGTCTGGTTCAACTATCCTGATTACTGAAGTCTGGTTCAACTATCCTGATTACTGAAGTCTGGTTCAACTATCCTGATTACTGAAGTCTAGTTCAACTATCCTGATTACTGAAGTGTGGTTCAACTATCCTGATTACTGAAGTGTGGTTCAACTATCCTGAGTACTGAAGTCTGGTTCAGCTATCCTGATTACTGAAGTCTAGTTCAACTATCCTGATTACTGAAGTCTGGTTCAACTATCCTGATTACTGAAGTCTAGTTCAACTATCCTGATTACTGAAGTCTGGTTCAACTATCCTGATTACTGAAGTCTGGTTCAACTATCCTGATTACTGAAGTCTGGTTCAACTATCCTGATTACTGAAGTCTGGTTCAACTATCCTGATTACTGAAGTCTGGTTCAACTATCCTGATTACTGAAGTCTGGTTCAACTATCCTGAGTACTGAAGTCTGGTTCAACTATCCTGAGTACTGAAGTCTGGTTCAGATTAACCAGACTGTTTGAGCCTTTGAGAAACCCAGATAGCCTGACTTCAATCATCGGGTTAATTTAAGCTGGCTAATAGGACATTTGATTCCACATACGAGGAACGGGGCCCTGGACTCTGTCTTCCATCTCTTCCCCATCAAAATAAATTATTCGGACAGGGTCAACCGCTTCTTAATACAATCCCCGATGCCTCAAGCACAAATTTAATAAACCGACATCCACTCGGTAGGAGACATGCTGAATTCATATCTAATCTGCAGTTTATCCTGAATAAAGATCTTTTCGTGGAAGTGACGAGTACAGAAAGTCGATTTGAACTCTGCAGGCTTCAAACTGAATTGTGTTTGTTAAAAAAAAGAAAGAAAAAAAAAAGCCTGAGGAGGAGATTTAGCTTCAATTGCGCCGCCTCTTCCGAATGTCCTCGGGCAACATACTGAACCCCAATTGCTCCCAAAGGGTGTGCCATCTGTGTGTGTGTGTGTGTGTGTGTGTGTGTGTGTGTGTGCGCACACATGTAGAGTAAAGCACTTAGCGAGTGGCTGGAAGACCAGAGAGGCGCTTTATGAATGCAAGTCGTCCATTTACCACAATAAGTGACATGCGAGTGTTCCTGTTGTTGAAGTAGTTGTCGGACTACCCATTCAGGGTTTCTGCAGAGGTCACCGAGTTTTATTTTAAGACCTTTTTTTTTTAATGCCGCCATTGTTAAACGACGGGCTCGGTTCAGGCTGTGTTCAGCAGGCGAGGACAACTGTGGACTCAAACTTTAAACAACTCCTGAACCCGACCGACTCGTCATCTGCGGAGCAGGCAGAGCTTTGAGGTAGTCAAAGAGCTCCTCAAAGACAGGGCGCCCGGTGTCGATGAGATCCACCCTGAGATGCTGAAGGGGCTGGACAGTGTTGGGCTTCCTCAGTGTGGCGTGGAGGTGGAGGTGCCCGAGGAGCCTGAGAGTTTTTTTAATTGTTGGGGTATCGCACTGCTCAGCCTCCCCTGGAAAGTGTATCGTATGGTGCTGAGATGGACCCTGTTGAACCTCAGATCCAGAAGCAACAAAGCAGGGTCTGCCCCCTGGCTATGGAACCGTGAACCGGCTCTTCCCCCTTGCAGGGCTGCTGGAGGGGGCAGGTTTCCCATCCAGTGTTTTGTGGACTTGGAGAAGGCTTATGAGCGTGTCCCTTGTGGGGTGCTATGGGGGTATTGAGGGACTACGGGGTACCGGGGCTGTTGCTATAAGCCAAATATGGTCATGAGCTTTGGGTATTGACCGAAAGAATGAGACGGCGGATACAATTCGCCGAATTAAGCTTTTTTTCTGGAGGAGTTATACATTATATCTTGTCTGGCCTGGGAGTGCCTTGGGGGTCAGGGATGTCTGGAATGGATGGATGGACAAAACAAAAGTTTGATGAAAATCTTGTAGGGACAAAATTAGTTATTTGTAATTATATTGTGTTTTCTTCAGTACTTTACAGCAGTTAATCCGTTCCGAAGAAGCAGCATGAATGAAAGTCTCGTGGTGTTGACTGAAATTCAAGAAAAAAGAGACTTCTATAAATGCAATGTAATACTTTAATAGATTATCACGCCTTCGTCTTTGGGAGCTGTATTCAGTGTTTGTCTTTTCAAGACCAGAAAATATATTTATAAAAGAAAAACTCTTTACTCAACCCTCTTGGAAGTGTATTATGGATTGATGGCTGAATAGATAGATATTGTATTAACATTGTTTGCCACAGCATCATTTATAGATTATAGTAAAGCAATATTTAACATAAAAAATGCACATATTAATGAATATTGAATGAACTAAGAAAACAAAAGGGTGACTGTGGCTCAGTGGTGAGCAGGGTCGTCCTTCAATCAGAGGATCGGCGGTTCGATTCCCCGGCACCGCTAGCCCATGTCAATGTGTCCTTGGGCAAGACACTTAACCCCAAATTGCTCCTGTGTGTCTACGCTGTATGAATGTGTGTGTGAATTTTAGTTACTGCAGTGTATGAATGGGTGTGAATGGGTGAATGATGTAATGTAGCGTTAAAGCGCTTTGATTGGTCGGAAGACTAGAAAATCGCCTACCTCCATATTATACATTAAGATATCAGGTTACTGCTAAAGGAATTACGTGTAAAACGCTCTCTTTGTGTGCTGGAGTTTCTGCTGAGTGTGCAGCTTTGTGAGAAAAGGTCTGATCTGGCACCAGTGTTCAAGAAAGAAGAAGAGGCGAGGAAGAGGGTAATACAGATTCAGAGAGACAATGAAAGATGATTAGCTCCCGTGCCGACTCAGGCGTACGACATTGGGTCGTTCATTTGACCATTAAGGCTGCGTGAAAAAGAATCAGGCCTCGGGTGAAAAACCTACTAAAATGCGTATCGAAGTGTTTATCCATCCATCCATCCATTATGACCTCTTATCCGGGGTCGGGTCGCGGTGGCAGCAGGTTCAGCAGGCCGACCCAGGCTTCCCTCTCACCCGCAACACTTTCCAGCTCATTCTGGGGGATCCCGAGGCGTTCCAAGGCCAGCCGGGAGATATAATCCCTCCAGCGTGTCCTCGGTCTTCCCCGGGGCCTCCTACCAGTTGGACGTGCCCGGAAAACCTCTAATGGGAGGCGTCCAGGAGGCATCCTGACTAGATGAACCACCTCAGCTGACTCCTTTCGACACGAAGGAGCAGCGACTCGACTCCAAGCTCCCCCCTGATGTCCGAGCTCCTTACCCTATCTCTAAGGCTGAGCCCGGCCACCCTACGGAAGTGCTTAATCATGTTTAAATCAAGCGTTGAGGTTATCGACGGATGCGTTTGCCCCTGAATCACAATCCACCGCAGTGGGCGTCATAACTTTTAGGAGTGATTTATCCACGATTTTAAATAAAGTTCAACAAAAGATGTAGTGTTTTTTTCACGCGCGTCTAATAATCTTCTAAAAAAATGAATTTGGACCGCTTATAGCAGCTATTTGAAGAGAATCTGCACAGCACCAAACCACATGATGTAAAATAATACAGGTAATTACCAATCCATCCTACAAATGTATTCCAACTAAAATCATTTTAAATATGCAATACTTGTATAAAACATCCTACACATAAGGACATTAATGGGCTTGTATCTATTTTGTTCCTCTCAGTTTAATAATTCAATTAAATAAACATGTGGTTTAATTTTAAATCATTTTAAGACAGTATGTTATTGAAGTATCTGTTTGACCCAACGGGGTACTTGTGGAGTCCACGTGTCTTATCTAACCAGAAAGCATCAGTAATGAATACAGAGGGCTCTTACGCCCTCTTCACACACACTTACCACACACACACTTAACCCCCATACACACACACACAGTTGTGTTTTCATGACTTTTGGGGACATTACATTATTTGCCTGGAGATGTATCTAAACCCTAACCGTAACCGCCGCCAGCATAAACCTAACCTTGCCCTAACTTTAAACTAAGTCTTTAACATGTAATGATTCACATTATGGGCACTTGCACTTTGTCCCCATAAGGAAGGCGAGTCCCCACAACGTCACTGTGTAAACACAACTAAAACACACACACACACAAAAAAGAAGGAGAAAAAAAAGAATCATTGCCAGTTTTCTCACGATTCTCGCTCTTTGGTGTGTGTGTGTGTGTGTGTGTGTGTGTGTGTGTGTGTGTCAGACAGCTAGCCAATCAGAATCATTCATTAGCCCACGCACAGAGGTGCTGTGATTTTCGGTAATCAAAGTCTCCGTCCCTGGGAGGTGAAGTGTCCCTGAACCAGCGCTCTAGCACACATGTAGCTCTAATTAACCCCTTTAGTGGGTTCAGCATCAACAAACAGAACAAACTCGTCAATTAGTAATTCAATGGTAGTTAAAGGCCGCTCCGCCTCCATACCAATCAATGTTTCTGTGTGAACTCATTTCAATACCGTCGAGGGTGTCGTTGGCAACTGAACTCACAATTTATTTCATAATAAATGGGGACTTTTTTGTTTAACCTTCTCATTACAGCCACAACAGAAAACTAATCATCGACCATATTGACGACCAATATAGCATTTGAGCCATTTTTGTTGACGGGAGAATTTGCTGCTCTACCTTTTCCTCACTTAACAGTCGATTGATTCTCTTTGGATTTCGGACTGCTGACATAAAAACAAGCGCACACGTCATCGTCCCAGAGGATGCCACTTTATTTAGTCCCACACCTCCTGACCCCTCTTCCTCTCCGTCCTCCTCCTCAGGCATCGTCTCCCTGATCTCTCTGGCCGTCCTGTCCTACGAGCGCTACTGCACCATGATGAAGCCCACCGTGGCCGACGGCAGAGACTTCCGCCCGGCGCTGGGAGGGATCGCCTTCTCCTGGCTCTACTCTGTAGCCTGGACTGTCCCGCCGCTGCTGGGCTGGAGCAGATACGGGCCCGAGGGTCCCGGCACCACCTGCTCGGTGGACTGGAGGACCCAGACGCCAAACAACATCTCCTACATCGTCTGCCTGTTCACCTTTTGCCTGGTCCTGCCGTTCGGCGTCATCCTCTACTCCTACGGCAAGCTGCTGCAAGCCATCAGACAGGTGAGAGTTTGTTCCAGATTATGCTTTTGTTGGAGGCGTAACACCGCGGCATGGTTGTAACTCGGGTGTCTTTGAGGTGAGATCGGTGACCTCTAGCCGATCCACGATGTCAAACGGCCTCCAGCCTCCTGAACGTTCAATCAGGGGCCTTGAAGTCAAGAGAAATGAAGCCTTTCAGCATCAGATCTCAGCGACCTCCAATCGGAGGTTTCGACATCTCGACACGTTTCAGTTTGAAGCTCGGAGAAGATGAACTGTGAATCGTGGAACCGCATGCTTAATAGTTGACCTTGGTTTCCGTTATGAATTGATTTGAATATTTTTATAGTCCAGAAATACAGTGGAACCGTACTTTTGCAGGTATGCTCATGCAAAACACGTTTCGCTTGCATCTTTCTTGCAGGTGAAGCTTTTGGTGACTTTAGGGTCGCGTGTTCCTTCTGCTGGAAGTCTTTCAGGAGCTTCTCCACCAAGTTAAAAAGTTGTTGCTTCTGTTGAGTTGGCTCAGACGAGTCGGTTACATGTCATGTAAGTAAGACGCTGTGCGTCACCGAGGTTTTATGCCTTCAGGCCGGCGTTGATGACACGATTACAGACGACCGTCGTGGTTAAATTTAGAGGCTGCAGACCTTCACACCCAGCTCATGTCAGCTAATCGGGAGAGACAAACACTTTCTCTCTCTTTATTATAGGCAGTGGGTTTTTAAAAGTTGATCCTAATATTATTTTAAACTCAATATCTTTCTATTTTTACCGTTTGGTAAAGGGGTTTGAAGAAGCATGTCCGTCATGTTGGGAGATAAAAGACGAACTGATAACTCTGATAATTCTTATAATGTTCTCAGCTTTGTTGGGACGATTTTAAAATCTAGTTGTGTTAATTAGTTAAATTGGTAATTAGTTGGTAATTAGTCACAACTAAATACTCTCTCTCACAGACCGAAATAAATGCTCACGGTGTTCGGCCTCAAGCGGTGTGCGTGTCTGTGTGTGTGTGTATGTGTGTTTGTTGTGTGTTTGTGTGTGTGTGTGTGTGTGTGTGTTTGAATGTGTGCACAGTTGTCTCTCAGCAGCCTTGGTGTAAGGTTACCTGGGGAGAAGATAATCAACACAGCATGCATTTTCCTCAATTGTAGGACACACACACACACACACATTTCATCTTTGTGTGTGTGTGTGTGTGTGTGTGTGTGTGTGTGTGTGTGTGTGTGTGTGTCTTCAGGCTTTCACCGTTGTCCTCCCCCCCGTGCGTAATTTGTTTTAATTTGTTATTCATAACCATCGGATTATCATTTCAATAAATCTTACGCCACTATTTTCAGCTTTAATGTGCATTACGATGCAGTTGTGCAGCAGCTATTTGCATATTTCTTTGTCTGAATTTGATATGATTTGTTTACTTCGTATCGTGGATTTTACACCAACGGCTCGTTTCCTCTGCTCCTTAATAACTTTTCTATAACGTCTAATCAAATCACGACTCAATGGACCACTAACACACACAAATCCCCCAAAATAGATGTTTTTAATTCATACTTTGAGGTTAAAGAAGCCACGGTTTTAAAAATACAGGAACCTTTTTTAAGTACTTTGTTTCCAGTGTATTTTACGTAACCGTCATAAATGTCTCGGAATGTTTTTAATGCAACACAGCAGTTTTTTAAATTCAATTAATAATAGTAAAGTAGCTAATTGACGCCACCTCCAGCTGACTTGCAATCAATTGCAAACAGCTTGTTGTCATTAATACATCATAAAAGTAACGCAGCTCCTCGAGTGGTTGGGGGCCATTGAGAGAAATTAAAAACACAGACGTCTTTTTTCGTGGTTGGAAATCGTCGCTAATAACAAGCAGAGTGAGTTTTTTTTAAACTATTTATTTTAAATTTTCGTTGCAGTATTATTTGCAAAGGGGTTGTGGAGATGTGTGATTGTGTACAGGAATCTGTGACGGAGGAGTTCTTTTAACCCAAACCACATGCTTTTATTTTTAGTCCTGTGAAGACAGACTTTTATTTTGAAAAGCCCGAATGCACGTAACGAATTGACGCGAGTTGCTGGACTTTTGTAGGAAAACGCACAACGAGGAATAATTCTTTTGATCAGATGTCATACGAGCCGTTGTACGAGGAGTTAATGTAGAATGTGACTTTGTTCCTGCACTGATGTTGTACCTCTGACATCTAGAAACACATTTTATTTTTCTGAATAAATAGAAACCAGCTGTCGCCCGGGGGAGGCGAGCGATCCAAAGTTATGGTTTTCTTTATGGAAACACACATTCAAAGTGCAATTGGCAGCTCGAGGGCTAAAGCATCAAAAACCGACCGCGTGACCTCGTGACCTCGTGACCTTGTGACGGTATCTACCTTTTTCTATTATCTAGAGGCAGATATTAAGAATGAGAAGTGTGAGATGTGCTTTGAATAAATCTCCCTTTGAAGCGTTGCTCGGCTAAGAGAACGTAACAGAAACAATAGAAAGGAGAGATGACATAACAGAAACCATAAATAATAGTTCAGATACTCACTACCTCCATGAACCAGCAGATTACATCTGATTATGGCGTTTGTAAAACAACGTTCTTTTGCATTTTGGATTATTTTACTTTTACGACTCTTAAGAACACCTTGAAGCCCCCGTGGGGGGAAAAGTGTGGAAATATGCGACACTTTGAGAGGAAGAAACGTCATAATCTAATCGCTTTTTGGAGGAAAAGTGAACAAAAAAGTAAGAATCGAGTCATAATATTATATAAAAATGTATATTTTGGTCTTGAAATTACTTTCAGAATGATGCAATAGTCTTTTGTACTAAACCAGTGGGAGCATCATGTGATCCAGCTGTGTTGGATGTTATTGAATATATCATATCTATATGTATATATTTATATATATTGACCCCTCCCCCAGGTCCGCGGGGCGAGCTCGGTGGTGTCGCGCCACAGGGAGCAGCGGGTGCTGGTGATGGTCGTCATGATGGTGGCGTGCTACCTGCTCTGCTGGCTGCCCTACGGAGTGGTCGCTCTGCTCGCCACCTTCGGCCCCCGCGACCTTTTGACCCCGGAGGCGACCATCACGCCGTCGCTGCTGGCCAAGTTCTCCACCGTCGTCAACCCTTTCATCTACATATTCATGAACAAGCAGGTGAGTTGTTGCACACAACAGTCGATGGAGTGCATCTCTTTGGTTGTGCGTCTCTATGTTGTCACTTTTCTTTTCATTTCGACTCTTTGTAATTTGATGTGTCAATTTTGTTGTTTTGTGTCACTTTGTAGACACTTTGTGTCTCTTAGTATTTTTTTGTGTCTCTTTTAGGTCGTTGTGAGTCGTCTCTTTGTGGTCAATGTGAGTCTCTTTGTCGCTGCTCTGTGTGTCTTTGATGTTGTGTGTTCCTTTTCATAGTCGTTGTGAGTCTCTTGGCTTCCCTTTGAAGCTGCTCTGCATCGCTCTGTAGCTGTTTTCTGTTTTCTTTGTGGTCATTGTGAGTCGTCTCTTTGTCGTCAATGTGAGTCGTCTCTTTGTGGTCATTGTGAGTCGTCTCTTTGTCGTCAATGTGAGTCGTCTCTTTGTGGTCATTGTGAGTCGTCTCTTTGTGGTCATTGTGAGTCTCTTTGTGGTCATTGTGAGTCTCTTTGTGGTCATTGTGAGTTGTCTCTTTGTGGTCATTGTGAGTCTCTTTGTGGTCAATGTGAGTCGTCTCTTTGTGGTCATTGTGAGTCGTCTCTTTGTGGTCATTGTAAGTCGTCTCTTTGTGGTCATTGTGAGTCTCTTTGTTGTCAATGTGAGTTGTCTCTTTGTGGTCATTGTGAGTCGTCTCTTTGTGGTCATTGTGAGTCGTCTCTTTGTGGTCATTGTGAGTCGTCTCTTTGTGGTCATTGTGAGTCTCTTTGTTGTCAATGTGAGTTGTCTCTTTGTGGTCATTGTGAGTCGTCTCTTTGTCGTCAATGTGAGTCGTCTCTTTGTGGTCATTGTGAGTCGTCTCTTTGTTGTCATTGTGAGTCGTCTCTTTGTGGTCATTGTGAGTTGTCTCTTTGTGGTCATTGTGAGTCTCTTTGTGGTCATTGTGAGTCGTCTCTTTGTGGTCATTGTGAGTCTCTTTGTGGTCATTGTGAGTCGTCTCTTTGTGGTCATTGTGAGTCTCTTTGTTGTCAATGTGAGTTGTCTCTTTGTGGTCATTGTGAGTCGTCTCTTTGTCGTCAATGTGAGTCGTCTCTTTGTGGTCATTGTGAGTCGTCTCTTTGTGGTTATTGTGAGTCTCTTTGTGGTCATTGTGAGTCGTCTCTTTGTGGTCATTGTGAGTCTCTTTGTGGTCATTGTGAGTCGTCTCTTTGTGGTCATTGTGAGTCTCTTTGTGGTCATTGTGAGTCGTCTCTTTGTGGTCATTGTGAGTCTCTTTGTGGTCATTGTGAGTCGTCTCTTTGTGGTCATTGTGAGTTGTCTCTTTGTGGTCATTGTGAGTCTCTTTGTGGTCATTGTGAGTCGTCTCTTTGTGGTCATTGTGAGTCTCTTTGTGGTCATTGTGAGTCGTCTCTTTGTGGTCATTGTGAGTTGTCTCTTTGTGGTCATTGTGAGTCTCTTTGTGGTCATTGTGAGTCGTCTCTTTGTGGTCATTTTGAGTCTCTTTGTGGTCATTGTGAGTCTCTTTGTGGTCATTGTGAGTCTCTTTGTTGTCATTGTGAGTCGTCTCTTTGTGGTCATTGTGAGTCTCTTTGTGGTCATTGTGAGTCGTCTCTTTGTGGTCATTGTGAGTCTCTTTGTGGTCATTGTGAGTCTCTCCCTGAAGGTCGGGGCACAGCACGCACCCTTCGGCTGTCCAGTAGGTTCAGTAATCACGAATGCACATTAATATTAATATTTAGGTTGCGTGTCCAATCATTCGCTCTTTATTCATGCAAAGAATCAGCCGGCCGGTGAAGCTCCATGAGATTCACAGCCAGAGGAGGGAAGAGAAAGAAGGAAAGACTGGAAGAAAGTGTTTATTCCTTGAAAGGAAGAAGAAATAAAACAGGAAAGGGGTGAGGAAGGAAAAAGGAGAGGAGGGAAGAAAGTAAAGAGCAAAGAGAAGCAGTGATGAATGAGAGAAGGAAAAGAGGGGGATGAAGGGCAAATACAAAAAAAGAAGAAGGAATGCAATATATAAAATTGCAGTTAAAGAAGCAGGAACATTTATCAGATGAAAGAGAACGGGGACGAGGAAGAAAGTCATTTTTTATCTCCGAAAAGGTAACGTAGCTTTTGATGTTTGATTAGCGTGCGATGCTACGATCAGAGGGACGCGTTGCCGCGGCGACCTTTTCTTCTCCTCTTTTATCTGCCTCTGCACCTCCGTCCGTCTCTCTTGTCACATGGGACACATTTCATTTTGTCTTTGACGGTGATGGACAGGCTGTGTGTGTGTGTGTGTGTGTGTGTGTGTGTGTGTGTGTGTGTGTGTGTGTGTGTGTGGGGCCCACAGCGAACAGGAAGCCGCACTGCGTGGCTCTTCCAGTCTTCAGTTCCTCCCAGCCCATAACTACGGCAGCAGTGTGTTGAGGCGAGTTGAAGACTTCAAGCGCTGCGCGGATTCATGCCCCCCCCCTCGGCCGTCGTCATGGGAACCGCACCTTTTCGCCCGACGCGACATCTTAACGGCGAATGAATTTTTCAACGTCAAGAGCGGTCCTGTTCATTTTTTAAAATGTATTTAATTTCCATCTGTTGCAGCGTTGGAAAGAGTACATTTATCAAAGTACTTCTCAGTGTAGCATTACATATATATATATATATATATATATATATATATATATATATATATATATATATATATATATATATATATATATATATATATATATATATATAGAAATATTGTACTTTATTACTCTACTACTTTTATCTTGTAGCTGGACTTACTACACATATTAAAGTTTTACAAACTATTAATAAATATATTATTCTCAAGATAAAACTGTCTGTATTTAAGATCTGCTCCACATTAAAATACTGATTATGTGTGAACGCACCAGTAATAATGATATGATAATAATCATAATAACAATAATAATAATAATAGAACATTCTGATACATTTTGCTGTGACTACTTTTGTACTTAAAAGGAGACGTGTTGCGTAAAACTGTCGAGCCAATCAGAGCAGCCTGGGATCTTCAAAACCAGATTCACTTCTTCTTCCTACCTTTCACAATAAAAGCCCCAGAGATATTAGGGTACCATCACGCCCCCTTTAGATGAAACGTATTGGTTCTGATCCACCTCGCGTTGTTTATTTCAGCCACTAGGGGGACAGAGAGGACTTGACCTGCAACAAGAGGGCTGGAACCTCGGCTCCTTTTGTTCTTTCGGCTTTCTGTATATTTGCTTTATTTATTACATTATTTTATTATATGCCAAACTTAAAGCTTTTCTTTTCCAAAATTCTTCTCTTTTTTCCTTGTTTTTTCCGTGTGTTTCCTGCCAGATTAAAAATGTAAATGTCCACAAACCTTTGACAAATATATAAAAAAGAAGCTGCACTCTGACGACGCAATGAGATGGACTCTGATGATGCAATGAGATACACTCTGACGACGCAATGAGATGCACTCTGACGCTGTAATGAGATGCAATGAGATGCACTCTGATGCTGTAATGAGATGCAATGAGATGCACTCTGATGCTGTAATGAGATGCAATGAGATGCACTCTGATGCTGTAATGAGATGCAATGAGATGCACTCTGACGCTGTAATGAGATGCAATGAGATGCACTCTGATGCTGTAATGAGATGCAATGAGATGCACTCTGATGCTGTAATGAGATGCAATGAGATGCACTCTGATGATGCAATGAGATGCACTCTGACGATGCAATGAGATACACTCTGACGACGCAATGAGATGCACTCTGGCTATGCAATGAGATGCACTCTGACGACGCAATGAGATGCACTCTGACGATGCAATGAGATGGACTCTGATGCTGTAATGAGATGCAATGAGATGCACTCTGGCTATGCAATGAGATGCACTCTGATGACGCAATGAGATGCACTCTGACGATGCAATGAGATGGACTCTGATGCTGTAATGAGATGCAATGAGATGCACTCTGGCTATGCAATGTGATGCACTCTGACGATGCAATGAGATGCACTCTGACGACGCAATGAGATGCAATGAGATGCACTCTGACGACGCAATGAGATGCAATGAGATGCACTCTGGCTATGCAATGAGATGCACTCTGACGATGCAATGAGATGGACTCTGATGATGCAATGAGATGCACTCTGACGATGCAATGAGATGCAATGAGATGCACTCTGGTGATGCAATGAGATGCACTCTGACGATGCAATGAGATGCACTCTGACGACGCAATGAGATGCACTCTGGCTATGCAATGAGATGCACTCTGACGATGCAATGAGATGGACTCTGATGATGCAATGAGATGCACTCTGACGACGCAATGAGATGCACTCTGACGATGCAATGAGATGCACTCTGACGATGCAATGAGATGGACTCTGATGATGCAATGAGATGCACTCTGACGACGCAATGAGATGCACTCTGGCTATGCAATGAGATGCACTCTGACGATGCAATGAGATGGACTCTGATGATGCAATGAGATGCACTCTGGCTATGCAATGAGATGCACTCTGACGATGCAATGAGATGGACTCTGATGATGCAATGAGATGCACTCTGGTGATGCAATGAGATGCACTCTGGTGATGCAATGAGATGCACTCTGACGATGCAATGAGATGCACTCTGACGACGCAATGAGATGCAATGAGATGCACTCTGGCTATGCAATGAGATGCACTCTGGTGATGCAATGAGATGCACTCTGATGATGCAATGAGATGCACTCTGACGACGCAATGAGATGCACTCTGACGATGCAATGAGATGCACTCTGACGATGCAATGAGATGGACTCTGATGATGCAATGAGATGCACTCTGACGACGCAATGAGATGCACTCTGACGACGCAATGAGATGCAATGAGATGCACTCTGGCTATGCAATGAGATGCACTCTGGTGATGCAATGAGATGGACTCTGATGATGCAATGAGATGCACTCTGACGACGCAATGAGATGCACTCTGACGATGCAATGAGATGCACTCTGACGATGCAATGAGATGGACTCTGATGATGCAATGAGATGCACTCTGACGACGCAATGAGATGCACTCTGACGATGCAATGAGATGCACTCTGACGATGCAATGAGATGCAATGAGATGCACTCTGGTGATGCAATGAGATGCACTCTGGTGATGCAATGAGATGCACTCTGACGATGCAATGAGATGCACTCTGACGACGCAATGAGATGCAATGAGATGCACTCTGGCTATGCAATGAGATGCACTCTGACGATGCAATGAGATGCACTCTGACGATGCAATGAGATGGACTCTGATGATGCAATGAGATGCACTCTGACGACGCAATGAGATGCACTCTGACGATGCAATGAGATGCACTCTGACGATGCAATGAGACCCGTTTCATGCAGCGCGCCCGTCTGACCTGCGGTGCCCTGGAGAAATGTAGTAGACTTAAAGTATACGTGTGGAACCAGAGAGTATACTAAGTACACTACGTTTATCCAGGGTCTGCTAACACGGAGGAGGGAAGAAGGATTAGAGAGTAATATATATATATATATATATATATATATATATATATATATATATATATATATATATGTGTGTGTTACCCTGCGACTGGTATTACTGTCACTGCAATGCTGCAACACATGCATTGTTCAATTTTGAATTGTCGGGCTATTTCTATATTAAACATAACATTTCAGACTAGTGGAAATAAAACACATTTAGATTTCTCCTAATTTCAGTCAGAGAATGCCTCATTTGCATATTTAAACATACAATATTAAAAAAAACTGGTCATATGAAAAATGATTAATGTGATCATTTGCTATTTATAGCATTCTTCATCTTTACATTTATCTAATTTAATGGTCAAGTCTCTAAAAAAGGAAAAACGAAAGCTTTTGCATCCATGTTGACGTATGGTGTCTTTCCATTGATCCCGTTAGCTACTAATGCTAATCGAACAACTGCTGTTAATACTGTGTGTGTGTGTGTGTGTGTGTGTGTGTGTGTGTGTGTGTGTGTGTGTGTGTGTGTGTGTGTGTAGTTCTACAGGTGTTTCAGGGCGTTCCTCAGCTGCTCCACACCTGAGCGAGGCTCCACCGTAAAGACATTTTCACGGGCGACCAAGACGCCCCGCGCCCTCCGCCGGGCCGGGGAACGCCACGCCCCCTCCTCCGCCGCGCCCACGCCCATCGCCATCGAAAGGTCTTCGCTGGGAGCCAATCACGTGTCTCCGATCCCGTCGCCGTCTCCATTGGATCGACGCTCTGCTGCTAACGCCCCCAAACCCAAACGGATTCTGGTGGCTTACTTAAGGGAAGAATAAAACATAAACAACAACAACAACAACAACATGGAGCTTGAGGTTTTTAGAAAGTTAAGGGACGAACGAGGACGCTCCGATTAACAAACAAATCCTCTTAATAGTAGAACATTTATTTATTTTATTTATTTTATTTATTTTATTTATTTTATTTATTTTATTTATTTTATTTATTTTATTTATTTTATTTATTTTATTTTTATTTTTAATTTATTTAATTTGTTTTTATTTTTATGCGATAATTCGGTTACAGAAACAGGGTAAGCATATTTTCCTGACCCCATTTCCATCCCTGATGTTTGGAGGATTTGATACATGAGTATTAAAGATTTGTTGAACAGTTTTATTAAATTTATTTCCACTTCTAATATTCCCTCCGTTGTGGATGCTGCAACGAAGGCCATTAATAAAGGGACATTTCACCACGTTGTGACATGTTTATGCGTTATCTCGATGTTTCTCCTCGTTTAGTGGAAACGTGGTTTTGTGTCGTCGATGTATTTTCATTCGCTTATGTTACACAAATTAAATCACGTCACAAACAGATTAGACTGTCTATATCCTTTTCTTTTGTAGTCGTGTGTGTGTGTGTGTGTGTGTGTGTGTGTGTGTGTGTGTGTCAATAACACGTGTCTGGCTGCTCAGAGTAAACTTGTGTGAGTCTTTAAGTTTGAGGCGTTCAGGCCCTGTAGGATTTTAAAGTGGCACCTCGTTCGTTGAAGGATTCTTGCGCAACACTCTTAAACCCAAATGTCAATGTGCAAATGCTGATTTGATTTGAAAATGTAAAAAAAACTCTATATAAATGGAGTCCAGTCAGACACACACACACAACGTTAAACTCAATATTAATCATTGAGCACCACGTTAGATTCTGATCAACGCTAAGAATGATCAATGTTCAGTCCAAGCGCTCCCATTGGCTAACAGCCCTGATGAAAAACCTGATACATGTGACTGTTGCATCAACATCTTTAGCTCAAAGTATGAAAGGTTTTTAAAGTTTAAGATTTTCTCCGTTGTGATCCCATTCAAAATAAAAACCATAAAAAGATTTATAATAACAAAATGTGAAGAGTTAGAAATATGAAAAGTCTTTCCCCTCGACTCCCGAAGGAGCTGAATATTTTAATATTTGAACGGTTTCTATAGCTGAAAATATGAAGGACTAGTTAAGGTACAGAAGAAATAGAATAATAATAAGAGGAATAAAGGAATAACACAATATATTAGACATGTGGGAGGGGCATCATTGGAACGAGTGTCTGTGTTTCTCCTGCGGAGCCGAAAATGTGATTTAATATGCAAACTAACTTAACTAAAGGTTCCTTTGTGCATATGCATAAGTGTGTGCGTGAGTGTGTCTGTTATTACGATTCTCTCTGGAACACTAAAGAGTGAACCTCGGACTCCAGGGATTCAAACTGGCAGCAGCGCCCTTTATGCGATATATAGGATTTAATTAAATCTATTTTTATCCGCATTAGGATCATGCACTACCCCCCAAAAAAGAAATGAATTTCTCGGATAAGACAGCTGGCTCTGGTTCAGTTTACTTAAAATTCCAACTTGTTTATTTTCCTTATTTGTGTGTTTTTAAAATGGTTCGTCATCCCGGTTCCTCCTGAGGGATCCGGTTGATGAAGGAACCCACGATGGGCTCGTGGAGCAGGAGGATTATCAACATGTCAAGTTATCGCCTCCATAAAGAAAGAACTTCACACGTGTTCAACTGGTTATGATATTTAATGCATGCAGTTGTCGCCCCAAAGGCAAATTGTTGAGTCAGATTAACGAGGTTTAACGTTTTGACCTATTTTTCTGCTTTGGCATTAATTGTGCAGTAATTATTCCTTCACTGTGACATCAGGGAGAGAAAATATGGCTTTTTTTTAATGATGATATTCTTGCTTAAGTTAATTCATTCCACTCCACGGACCATTAGTGTGACCACAGATATTACAACCTTTACCCACACGCTGAAGACGAGTGTGTTACTGAACGTTATGTGGTGGCATTGTACTTGTGTTGCCCACGGCGACGAAGGCTCATCTTAACATTGCTTGGAAATAAGTCAAGCTTTTTAAATCTTGGTATGACTTCACCTTTAAACAGTTTCAACTGGAAACAAATTCATTCATATTTGTCAATGGATCCTTTTTGCACAGGATTTCTTTGTATTAATTTTTTCAATCTTTTTCCTTGAAGGTTCACTACTTAATTGAGGGTCAGGTGAGCCGTGGTGCAATCACAGTGTGGCAGCTGCAGCTCGTTAGGCTAATTGGACTCAATGAGGGGAGTTAGAAGTGTTTGTTTATTTATTTATTCTCTCTTCTTTTTATCTTGAAATATTAGATAAATATAAGAAGTTCTGAAAGACAAGTAATCTGTAAAAATAAAAAAAAGGTTCCATGAATTCAGCTGTCACTGAAATAACATTTACCTTTCATTGATTGGTTCTTCCCTGTCGCTAATGTTAAAGTCCAAACCGTGTTTGAGCTTAGAGTTTAGGGCAGTGTTGAATTGTAACTGTGGGCAGGGGAACCCCAACAGCTTGAGTATTATGGTACCTGGAACCGAGTTACGGAGAACCAAACCCACATTAAAACCTGAAGACGGGGTCCTGCTGCTGCTGCTTCCACAAGAAATCATCAAAATAAACGTTTGTCAACAACCAGCAACCATTATATGCAGACAATGATCTGGTTTTCATGGGAAATCCAACACAACCTTTATCTAGTGTGCTGTCAGTTTGGATGTCTTTCTGGCTTTAACATTAATTAGTCTAATTATGTCCTATTACCCCAAAATGAACCAGACCATTTCTAGGCTCTGTTATCAGGCACTTTAAGTTATTTTTCGAGACATATCTATTTTTAAAACTGCATTGTGACATTCAACCACTTAACAATATTTAAAGCAGACGTCACACCAAGGCAATGCCCCCATTCTCATTGTGACAGATGGATTAATCTTCCCAGTTCTCTTCGGGGATGTATCTCCGTAGTCAAAATAAATATTCTTTCCAGAATAAACTGTCAGCTTGATGATCCCCCTGTCAACTACTGGAGGAAAAAAAATCCACTCTAATATTTATGACCATGATTTATGTTTTGTATTTCTTTTTTTTGGTCTGCATTTGTGTTTTTTATTATTGTTAGATTCAGAAAAACAATTGGACCAACTGGAACACAGCACTAAACTAGTTTGAGTCCTACTTAAAGGACAGAGACTTCTATAATTACATATCTGAGCATACAAACGTGACATGTGGAGTTCCCCAAGGCTCCATTCTGGGGCCTCTTCTGTTTAATATCTTCATGCTGCTTTAGGTAGGGGCCACGCACATGAATATAACCATATGGGACTCTGGTCCAATACAAGCGCTGAGTAAACGCATCAAGCAAATCAACTAATCAACGTGGCAGAATTTACTCCAAAGAAAGAAAACAATGTAGTTGTTTTTAACAACAATGAGGAATAATTTAAAAATCAGCTTTGCTTAAATTGGCAATCTTGGCGTAGACATGCATTCCGGTGAATTTTGACAGCTATTCAGAATGGATCAAGAATAAGAGGATTTGGAAAAGCTTGTCCGTGGATTTATCTTCAGTTGATTCTACCGCTGTAACCATGTCTTCACTTGTTGATTTGCCTTGTACTGTTAAAACATTACATACAGTTGCAGAAATGGCAGGGCCATGGCAGGGGGCAGGGCCACGGAGGTAGGGGGCATCCCAAAGGAGGCCGGACCAATGAGGCCAGGCCCTTGAGGCACAAAGGAGGAGGCAGGGCCGTTGGGAAGGAGGCCAGGTCCAGGCCAGGGGCTGGATGCAGGAAGCAGGGACAAGGGGAGATGTCCTCGGGGAAAAACACTACCTGAAACAAGACGACCAAAACACAGAGTACACTGATCACACACGACTCCAATAGCTAGAAGAATCCATCACCAAGCCACTGCTCACTCAGGCAGAACTGTAATTAAAATGTACAGTTTGTTAGTAGAGAATAGATTCTTCAACCCTGAGCAAATTAGCTCTTGATGTTGGATTATGGATGCTTAAAATCTTAAAAGTAAATGATTTGGAGCTATTTATGGTAAAATAATTATTCTAAAAACCAATTAAAACTCATCCAATCTGTGAATATGACAGAGTGAACAGGAAGTGATGAGTGAGAGAGACGTTGAGCATAAAGGCTGATTCAAGATTTAATTATTTTGCTGAAGAGATCCGGAAGAAAATGACATTATTCCAGACTGATGGCCGTCTTCAGTCCTTTGGTTTAAGGGTGGTGGCGGCGGCTTGAGCATCCAGGATATCTGCAGATAATGTTGTCGATTGTCAAATGTGTTTTGTTATTTAAGGGCAAATCACCTCTCTTTTAAAAATCCAAATTGAGTTTACCAAATTTCAAATATGTTTTTACTCTTTCCTCTGGAAATGGTAATTGCATTCGAGATAGTATAATCTGCATTAAAGTAACATTGCGCCTGCAATTGGAAACCAATCCAGCCGTTTCAACTTCACCAGACGGATATGATGGACAGTAGTCCGTTTGGGAGAGAGCCTTTTAGTAAACATATACAAATTAAAGATGCTGAATTTGAAATTCAGAGGATATCTAGTGCCTCCGCACGTGTATATATATTAGAAAGAATGGCTGCAATTGCAGTTAACAATGATAGTTGGGAGGACATGACTTATCTGTGTGAGAAGTGGACGTCATCATGGTTTGTAGTCCGTTGTTTTAAAGCCAGAAGTGACACAAAGAGGGTGAAACGCAACCGACGAGTACCGACGAACAATGTAAGACGTTTGTAGGCAACATTGTTACAGTTGACTTGCATGAACATGCTTTATGGTCTGTTTGACTCTAAATTAATTTGAAATGTTTTGTTTTTGGGGCTGCACGGTGGTGTAGTGGCTAGCACTGTCGCCTCACAGCAAGAGGGCCGCGGGTTCGATTCCCGGTCGGAGCGGTCCTTCTGTGTGGAGTTTGCATGTTCTCCCCGTGGCAGCGTGGGTTCTCTCCGGGCTCTCCGGCTTCCTCCCACAGTCCAAAGACATGCTGCAGGTTAATTGATCTCTAAATGTCCCATAGGTGTGAATGTGAGAGTGAATGGTTGTATGTCCCTACATGTGCCCTCGATGGACTGGCGGCCTGTCCAGGGTGTCCCCTGCCTTCGCCCTATGTCAGCTGGGATAGGCTCCAGCGCCCCCGCGACCCTAATGAGGATAAGCGGTATTGAAAATGGATGGATGGATGGATGTTTTGTTTTTGTAGTCAAGTTCATTGTCCCCCAGTATTGAGTCCTAAGGTCCTCCTGTAGAGAGACCTCACGTTGCTTTAACATATTGACCCCTTTGCGAGGTCAAGAAAGGTCAAACTGTCACATTGACCAGCCTGTAAATTGAGGTTAACTAATTACTAATTGTGATCCTCTTGGTCTAGAACTCCACAGGCTTTGGAGGCGAGGAAGATTTCCCTCTTCCTGCAAAATTAACATAACCGCAATTGATTTTATAATAGAGAGCACTTGAAGCCGTTATAAGTCCCATGCGTAGAGCGCCTCCATCATCAGGTGATTAAATATAAATGCAGCCGAGCGTCACACACTGGGGGGAAATTGAAGACCGCACAAAATTGGAAAACGAAAGACTAACGTCGACCTCCAAAGCTAGCGGCTGACATCTCGTCATCTTGGGCCTCCACCTTCTGGGAGAGATTAGGATGTAAATGGTCTATTTGATCTACGATCAGATACCGTGCCCGTTCGTCTGACGGGTTGCCTTTTTTAACAGCAATGTGTCCCCATCAGCTGTAAGAAAACCAAAAGGGTAAATAAATGTTACTGAGGATCTGATGAGAGACCTCCCTCCATTGGGAGGCGGCCCTCATTACTTCAGAGGGCCAGCTCCTCTTTGGCCGCAAGCGATATCAAAGCATTTCATTGAGCTTCTTGTTTATTGATATCCTTCTGCAACCAAGACCGGAGCTCTAAAACCAGTTTTCTAATTGACGTGTGCACAATGGGGATGTGAAATGTGAATAGTCTTTGGCAATTAGACCCCATCCCGATGTCTGGATGTGATGAGGACCAGACTACTGATGAGCTCATGATGTTGTTCTCTCAATGGGCATTGGCCGTCCAACGAGATTAATATTGTGATCGCACACGGCTCCCTTTTGGAATAAGAAGTCCTCTTTTCTAAGTGACTTTCTTCAGGTTGATGAGCAACTAGATGCAGACTGTTGCGTTAGCCATTGACCACGATAGCACACCTTAAACCTGAACATGTTTTAGGTGTTGCGCAGCAATTACTCTTTTGTGTTCCACTCGCAGCTTCTTGAGAGCGAGGAGCTCCTCTTCCACCAACACGCGTCGATGTGGAACAAATTCCAGAAGACTTCCGCGCTAGTGGAGAATACGCAGGTCATGACCTGCTCCAGAGCCTCCGATGGACCAAACTGGGGTGGCAGTGCATGCCTGACGCTTGCTTGTGGATGTTTTATAAGTGGGAGGATCTCGTCATGGGGGCAACTGGGCACAGTTCACAGATATAAAGGGGTTGCCATGGAGATGCTGCTCACACCGTCTTGTTTGCAATTCACCCTCTGCTGCTGTAATCATGTAAATGTTCCCACTGCGTGACTAATTAAGGATTTTGATCTTGTCATGCAGCCAACGAGGACTTGGAAGGGGAAGTTAATGCTCAAAGAATTACTATTATTATTATTATTATTATTATCATCAATTATTACAACAGTTGGGACTCAATCCACAGCGAGGGATTGTCTCACTTCTCTAGTCATAGAAAAACCACCTTGATATGCAATAAATCAATACTGGTATCAAGTGAAGAATCTTTTGGGGGAAACTTGGCTCCTTAACGAGGGATGCCGAGCAGTTGGATTCAGTCTTTTATAGAAATGTAAACGTCTACGTTCACAAATAATTAATTGAACTTGCGAGTGACATCAAAGGGATTTGTGATCGATGGTTTTGTGGATGCTTTATTTATTCATAATTGTCCGTGTAGCTTTGATATCACTTGCAGAGTTCTTAAACTGAAACACTGAGAAACATTAAGGAGCTACATTAAGGAGATGGTTGTATTTATTCTGTTTTATTATTTTTGAATGATTTCTGCATCAATCGTGATCTAAATAATCTGAGTGTAGTATTCCTAAAGTTGTAGATTTATCCGTCACCCTTTTTGATTTACTAATGGTTGGAAATAAAATACTTTGCATGTAAATAATAAATACAAATAAATATACATTTTCAGCTTTAAATAATAAATACAAATGAATAAAAAATTTCAGCTTTAAATAATAAATACACATTTTCAGCTTTAAAAGGGTTATTGAAATCGTCAAATGTAGCATGTTTTTCATATATTTATTAACTCCGATGTGGCGGTCTGTATATACAGCCTGCAATCACATTTTTCTCTAGTGTTGTGACTGCAAATGTAAAAAATAATTGAGGGAAAGATCCAATCTATTCAGAAAGTGATGTTTTATTTTTTATTTTTGTAACTCTCTTTTTACTTGTGAGAGTAACTCTCTTATTACTTGTGAATAACTCTCTTATTACTTGTGAATAACTCTCTTATTACTTGTGAATAACTCTCTTATTACTTGTGAATAACTCTCTTATTACTTGTGAATAACTCTCTTATTACTTGTGAATAACTCTCTTATTACTTGTGAATAACTCTCTTATTACTTGTAAGAGTAACTCTCTTATTGGTGGTGAACCAGGGGATTGGTGGTGGTGGACCTGGAGATGGTGGTGGACCCGGGGGTGGTGGTGGACCCGGGGATGGTGGTGAACCAGGGTATTGGTGGTGGTAGACCCGGGGATTGAGGTGGACCCGGGGGTGGTGGTGGACCCGGGGATGGTGGTGAACCAGGGTATTGGTGGTGGTAGACCCGGGGATTGAGGTGGACCCGGGGGTGGTGGTGGACCCGGGGATGGTGGTGAACCAGGGTATTGGTGGTGGTGGACCCGGGGATTGAGGTGGACCCGGGGGTGGTGGTGGACCCGGGGGTGGTGGTGAACCCGGGGATGGTGGTGAACCCGGGGATGGTGGTGAACCAGGGTATTGGTGGTGGTGGACCCGGGGATTGAGGTGGACCCGGGGGTGGTGGTGGACCCGGGGGTGGTGGTGGACCCGGGGGTGGTGGTGAACCCGGGGATGGTGGTGAACCCGGGGATGGTGGTGAACCAGGGTATTGGTGGTGGTGGACCCGGGGATTGAGGTGGACCCGGGGGTGGTGGTGGACCCGGGGATGGTGGTGAACCAGGGTATTGGTGGTGGTAGACCCGGGGATTGAGGTGGACCCGGGGGTGGTGGTGGACCCGGGGATGGTGGTGAACCAGGGTATTGGTGGTGGTAGACCCGGGGATTGAGGTGGACCCGGGGGTGGTGGTGGACCCGGGGATGGTGGTGAACCAGGGTATTGGTGGTGGTGGACCCGGGGATTGAGGTGGACCCGGGGGTGGTGGTGGACCCGGGGGTGGTGGTGAACCCGGGGATGGTGGTGAACCCGGGGATGGTGGTGAACCAGGGTATTGGTGGTGGTGGACCCGGGGATTGAGGTGGACCCGGGGGTGGTGGTGGACCCGGGGGTGGTGGTGAACCCGGGGATGGTGGTGAACCCGGGGATGGTGGTGAACCAGGGTATTGGTGGTGGTGGACCCGGGGATTGAGGTGGACCCGGGGGTGGTGGTGGACCCGGGGGTGGTGGTGAACCCGGGGATGGTGGTGAACCCGGGGATGGTGGTGAACCAGGGTATTGGTGGTGGTGGACCCGGGGATTGAGGTGGACCCGGGGGTGGTGGTGGACCCGGGGGTGGTGGTGAACCCGGGGATGGTGGTGAACCCGGGGATGGTGGTGAACCCGGGGATGGTGGTGAACCAGGGTATTGGTGGTGGTAGACCCGGGGATTGAGGTGGACCCGGGGGTGGTGGTGGACCCGGGGATGGTGGTGAACCAGGGTATTGGTGGTGGTGGACCCGGGGTTTGTGGTGGACCCGGGGGTGGTGGTGGACCCGGGGGTGGTGGTGAACCCGGGGATGGTGGTGAACCCGGGGATGGTGGTGAACCAGGGTATTGGTGGTGGTGGACCCGGGGATTGAGGTGGACCCGGGGGTGGTGGTGGACCCGGGGGTGGTGGTGAACCCGGGGATGGTGGTGAACCCGGGGATGGTGGTGAACCAGGGTATTGGTGGTGGTGGACCCGGGGATTGAGGTGGACCCGGGGGTGGTGGTGGACCCGGGGGTGGTGGTGAACCCGGGGATGGTGGTGAACCCGGGGATGGTGGTGAACCCGGGGATGGTGGTGAACCAGGGTATTGGTGGTGGTAGACCCGGGGATTGAGGTGGACCCGGGGATGGTGGTGGACCCGGGGATGGTGGTGAACCAGGGTATTGGTGGTGGTAGACCCGGGGATTGAGGTGGACCCGGGGATGGTGGTGGACCCGGGGATGGTGGTGAACCAGGGTATTGGTGGTGGTGGACCCGGGGATTGAGGTGGACCCGGGGATGGTGGTGGACCCGGGGATGGTGGTGAACCAGGGTATTGGTGGTGGTAGACCCGGGGATTGAGGTGGACCCGGGGATGGTGGTGGACCCGGGGATGGTGGTGAACCAGGGTATTGGTGGTGGTAGACCCGGGGATTGAGGTGGACCCGGGGCACCAAACTGATCGGGGCCTTGCAAACCATTGAGTTTGTTTCTCTTTGTTGGCGCATTGACGACAACATTGAGACGAGAGCTGTGTGGACCTCGAAGCAGCTGAACAACGTCTCTCCACGTCTCCAAAGGAAAACATGTGTAGCCTGAATAAATCAGGACGATGTGTCACGCTCCATCGTCTCCAGATCTAAACGCCCCTCGGCTCCAAGTCTGCACGCTTTGAAGGAAACTCACATCAGACTCACTGCTGCACAATTAAAATTTAAATTTGACATGATTAAGTGAGCAGATAAGGTGATACTAATTTACACTTGTTGTTATTAAACATGCCTAAAATTACTTTGTTGATGTTTTTTGTTTGGCGAGTTCTGTTTGTAGTTCAATCAACGTGAAGGAAACAAAAGTTTCCTTTTAATTTAGGACTCAATAGTTTGTGCCAAAGCCAAACTAAATGGACCTCAGAGACTTAAAGTGATATATTTATGTCTCAACATACAAATAGAGATACAAATGTAAGCCTGAAGGCTGTTTTCATAATAAATAATAAATGCAGTGATTATGAATAAACTGACTGTCCGTGGTATAAGGATATATAAAGTACAAGGATATATAAAGTACAAGGATATATAAAGTATAAGGTATAAGGATATATAAAGTATAATATATTAAAGTGGAGTGGGTGATGTCGCTCATAACTTTGCACCTGTTCCTCTGAATAGAAGAAAAGAGATCAAATGATAATCACAGTCAATATAACGATGTGATTGGAAGATGCTGCTCAAAGAACACGAGTTCCCTCTCATGTGGAAGTTTAAATAGCTGCTTCTTGCTTTGGTCTCCTCCACGTTGTCTTTGGGTTACAAGTGAAGACCGAGGAAGAGGAGCCATCTGTTGCTGCTTCAGACAGCTGCTTCTCAGATGTGTGTGTGCACACACACACGCACACACACACACACACACACACACACACATAGCTCCAGATGGCTTCATGGCCAAACACGGCGAGGTTGCAGAACGAGACGCTCCCGTGTTCCCAAACGTATTATTAGATGGACTTTGTCACTCCGGGCCGACGCTGCTCCACAACCTCGGCCTCCACATTCAATCACCAGAGCGCTGCGTTACTCTAATGAAATGCGCTGCGACCCGACAAACGCATAAAACTACAACGGGGACAGTTAAAAAAGTATAAAAGCTATCAAAATAAGCTGAATTATAAAGTTATAGCTGATGATTTTGTCAACATTTTAAAGGTTACATGGTGTCTTTAGCTGAAAGTACGGCGACATTGTACGCTGTTAAAGTTGAGAAAGTTTACGCGGATTTGAAGATTTACCCCATAGGATCCCATTCATTTTGTATTCCATAAAAAAAATGTATCATTTGAAAATGTGAAAGGATAAAAAAATATCTGAAAATATACAGTAATAGCTGAAGGTTCTGTCAACATTTAAACATTTAAATGGTGTCTTTAGCTGAAAGTATGAAGATCTTATATGTTTTTTAATTTGAAGACTTTCTCCATTGTGATCCAATTAAAAAAAAATAACCATAAAAGATTTATGATATGAACATTTGAAAAGTTAGAAATATGAAAGGATATAGTGTCCTGAAGAAGCTGGATTTTTTAAATATTTGAACGGTTTCTCTAGCTAAAAATATGAAGGACTAGAAGAGGTCCAAAGTACGTACGGAAGAGAAATAGATGAAAAATAATAACAGGGGACAAAGGAGAGGGAGGCGGAGCCAAAGGAGAGGCGGAGCCACTTCTGTTTGGACATGAAAGAGTTAAAAAAAAAACACATTTTTGTACTTGAACGCACACGTCGGGCGTTGTTTTATACAAAGTTATTCATATTTGATCAGCGGGGGAAGTTGACCCCCCTCTGTCAAGCAGTCCGATGATGAACGACACCTCCAGTCGAAAGGATGGCGAGATAAACACCAGAGCGTCGCCAAGACGACAGCAGGAGGCGGGGACATCTATCACGCCAAGGTTGCCAAGACAACCTGTCGCCGGTCGTCGGCGGGCGACCCGCGGCGTCTCCGGAGACGACGACCGGAACATCTAATCACCGGTTTATACAACTGAGCAGTCCTGTGTGTGTGTGTGTGTGTGTGTGTGTGTGTGTGTGTGTGTGTGTGTGTGTGTGTGTGTGTGGCCTTCAAAAACTTTTGAAACACTCGCCTTACACTGGGAACAGAAACAAAATCACATTAACATAATAACGTCTTTGTGTGGAATGGATAATTCCTTCCAACACGTCCAATGTCTCGGAGTGATTAATAATAAATTTAGTATGAAATTAGTTGATGGGGTTTTTGTCTGTGGGCCGCCATGTTTCACGTGATAAGACAACGCCTCTCTCTCTCTCTCACTCATCCAAGAACTAGAATGGAGAGAATAAAGAAAAGGGAGTTGTGTTAGAATAAAAAATATGAGACTTGAAAATGTGTTCTGAATGAAACGCGTAGTTTAAAAATATTGAAATGTGTATTTCTGGCGCTGCTGACCAACACTACATGTCGTCATTCACACACACACACACACAAACACACACACCGTGCAGGGGGCCACCTGCCCATCGGGGGCTATCAAACCATTCACAACCATTTATAACCATTCATAGCCATTCATAATCATTCATAGCCATTCATAATCATTCATAGCCATTCATAACCATTCATAGCCATTCATAGCCATTCATAATCATTCATAGCCATTCATAACCATTCATAACTATTCATAATCATTCATAACTATTCATAACCATTCATAATCATTCATAACCATTTATAACTATTCATAATTATTCATAACTATTCATAACTATTCATAATCATTCATAGCCATTCATAACCATTCATAGCCATTCATAATCATTCATAACTATTCATAACCATTCATAATCATTCATAACCATTTATAACTATTCATAATCATTTATAACTATTCATAACCATTCATAATCATTCATAACCATTCATAACCATTCATAATCATTCATAACTATTCATAACCATTTATAACCATTCATAACTATTCATAATCATTCATAACTATTCATAACCATTCATAACTATTCATAACCATTCATAATCATTCACAACCATTTATAACCATTCATAGCCATTCATAACCATC
This sequence comes from Cyclopterus lumpus, assembly GCF_009769545.1. NCBI lineage: Eukaryota > Metazoa > Chordata > Actinopteri > Perciformes > Cyclopteridae > Cyclopterus > Cyclopterus lumpus. The sequence continues at coordinate 1,946,341 of NC_046985.1, read as the reverse complement.
CATAGCCATTCATAACCATTCATAGCCATTCATAGCCATTCATAACCATTCACAGCCATTCATAACCATTCATAACCATTCATAACCATTCATAACTATTCATAACCATTCATAACCATTCATAACCATTCATAACCATTCATAATCATTCATAACCATTCATAACCATTCATAGCACGGCAGCAGCCGCCTGCAGGAGCAAGATGGGGTGAAGCATCTCGTCGACGTGGTCCGAGGTGAAAACCTGAGGTTGACTGAACTCTGAGGGCGTGTGTCCTCGAGCAGAAGGAAGGTTCAAAATAAATACATGAATAAACCAATCGAGGAGGTAAAAGTCGGACTCTGTATTCAGTCTGATCCGACAGTGAGAATCTGCTGACTCGGTTCTCCTCTGACCTCCGTTATAAATCTACGTGATGCGTAGAAACACACGACGTCATCCCGAGAGAAGGAATCTCTCTCTCTCTCTCTCTCTCTCTCTCTCTCTCTCTGACGATTGTTTCCATGACGCTGTTCGTTCTGGTCACATGACGTCTGTTGCTTCTGTCCATCCGGGGAGAGGGGTCCTCCTCTGTTGCTCTCCTGAAGGTCAAAGGTCAGGGGTGTCGCATGTGTACAGATTGTAAAGCCCTCTGAGGGGAGTTTGTGATGTTGGGCTTCTCGTCTCCTTTAGCTCTTCCCTCGCTTCCTTCACTTACTTTGTTTTTGATCCCGCGGCCTTTCATAACACCTTTCACATAACACTTTTCATAACACATTTCATAACACCAGCTCGCAGCCTTTAACACAACTTGACAGAAGAAACAAACACCCTATTTTTAATTCATTTTTTAATGATGCATCACGCTGGCAGCCTGTGAGTCACTTGAAGCTGCTCATTATGGGATGGATCTGAAGATCAGGAGAGTCTGTGGCAACGTGTCATTATGTTTCTCACAATATTTACAGTTGAAGCCGTCACGTTACCACCACACGTTACGTTTTTATTGTTTTATTACTCTTGTTTTCACCTTTTTGTTTTAGGAGGATTTCATAATGCAACTTTGAACCTCGGCCGGGGCGGCGACGGGACACGGGGAGTCAGAACCGGCGTGGATTGCGGCACGGAGGCGGCGCCTGACTCCGGGAATGGGGATGCGTGAACCCCGAGACCACGAGGCCACGAGGCCACGAGGCTACGAGGCCACGAGGCCACGAGGCTACGAGGCTACGAGGCCACGAGGCTACGAGGCTACGAGGCCACGAGGCCACGAGGCTACGAGGCCACGACGCCACGAGGCCACGAGGCCACGAGACGACGAGGCCACGAGGCCACGAGACGACGAGGCCACGAGGCTACGAGGCCACGAGGCCACGAGGCCACGAGGCCACGAGACGACGAGGCCACGAGGCCACGAGACGACGAGGCCACGAGACGACGAGGCCACGAGGCTACGAGGCCACGACGCCACGAGGCCACGAGGCCACGAGACGACGAGGCCACGAGACGACGAGGCCACGAGGCTACGAGGCCACGAGGCCACGAGGCCACGACGCCACGAGGCCACGAGGCCACGAGACGACGAGGCCACGAGGCCACGAGACGACGAGGCCACGAGGCTACGAGGCCACGAGGCTACGAGGCCACGAGGCCACGAGGCTACGAGGTTCACCATAAGCGGCGCCCGACTCCGGGAATGGGGATGCGTGAACCCCGAGACCACGAGGCCACGAGGCCACGAGACCACGAGGCCACGAGGCCACGAGGCCACGAGACGACGAGGCCACGAGACGACGAGGCCACGAGGCTACGAGGCCACGAGGCCACGAGGCCACGAAGCCACGACGCCACGAGGCCACGAGGCCACGAGACGACGAGGCCACGAGGCCACGAGACGACGAGGCCACGAGGCCACGAGACGACGAGGCCACGAGGCCACGAGACGACGAGGCCACGAGGCCACGAGGCCACGAGGCTACGAGGCCACGAGGCCACGAGGCCACGAGGCTACGAGGCCACGAGACCACGAGGCCACGAGGCCACGAGACCACGAGGCCACGTGGACACCAGGCTACGAGGCTACGAGGCCACGAGGCCACGAGTCTACGAGGCTACGAGGCCACGAGACCACGAGGCCACGTGGACACCAGGCTACGAGGCTACGAGGCCACGAGGCTACGAGGCCACGAGACCACGAGGCCACGAGGCTAAGAGGCTACGAGGCCCACCATAAGCCCGGTCGGATCGTCTCGTATGGGTCAGGTGCTGAGACCATATGGCGGTCGTACCGTCCCTTCTGGAGGTTACGGGGGCCCACCAAAAAGCCAGGCGGGTCCCCTCGAATGGGTCCACCTCCGGGTCCACCCTTGGAGTCGTAGAATCCCCCACTACGGTCACGAGACCCACCAAAATACAGGCGGATCCACGGAAACGGGTTGGGTTCCTACACTGAGTCTGTCACGGGGCAGCAGGAGACTCAGGAGTCGAGGGGAGGCCACAAAACGAGAGAAAACCGATCCCGGAAACTACCGCTGGAAGGCGATGTGCACATTACAATTACACAAGACGTACATTTTAAAGATGGGTAATCGATAATGTAATGCGTTTGCCGTCATCGGTAGGGGCAAAGTCGTAAATCACACCACCGACAGGAGACGCTTTCTTATGTTGAAATGCACCGAGCCCCCTTTAGCTTCACGGTTACAGTGATTTGTTTCCCTGTTCACACACAGCTACATGTGAGCCTGTTTATGGCCTCTTCATACAGCTCTCTACCCTGTGACCTGTACAGGAAAAGTATTAACCCGGCCTTTGTGTCATGCTGCGTCCATATATATATATGCTGCATTCAAGTCCACGGTTTTTCTGCAACCCTCTTAAGCAGCACACCCAGATCTTCCACGTGGCTGCTGCTGATGTGTCTGAGAGCTGCCGGATCAATAAAGTCCAGCCTCGGCATGAGGTGTTCGTTTACAGCTGGAGAAGACCAGTGTGAGGCGGGCGGATGGATAACCCCCCCGCTGTAGTCCAGTCTCTAAATATCAACTCGTGTCAGAAATCACAACGTGAGCAACTCTATAAATGACTAAAAGAGGGTTTGTTTTTTGTTTCCAGGGGAACGAAAGTTAACGTTGATGCTAACTGTGCTCGACGTGAAAGACGAGATGAAAGGAAAAGGAATCAAACACTGTGGATTTAGCGCTGAGGACCAGCGCCCTACATGGATAGAAAGAGCTAATTTTAAGCTAACGGAAATACTGGCAGAATTGTATTTCTAATAGATCCCCCTGAATCCTTCACTCTTGACCTTAAAGTCCACATGTTGAGATACATAGTGCAGATTTAGTGAAAAGTAAGACTGATGCAAAAGTTTTTAAGTCAAAATCAAATTCCCATCGTCCTCAATTTTTTTAATTTGAGCATGCTAAGCTAAGATGGCTAATGCATCAGTATATTCACACTGTTATTGTGACATTATCATTTAGCTCAGCCTCACAGCTGGCATGGCTGTAGAATACTGTAGCAAAATAGAAACATGTTTTTACTTTGTCAAATGAAAATGAAATACAAAAACAGCTTTCTACAGATTTTTATTAGAACGTTCAAAATGGAATAACAAAAAATCTTCACATAATCACATGGCTGACAAAAAAGTAACAAACACATTTTTTTTAAATGGTGAGATGCATCGATACAGAAGCAAAGCTGAGCATTGAGAAGTCATTACACATTCGAGTGGTTGGAGGAGGCGCACACTAGAAAGCCTTAGGCCAAAGCAACAGGGCTAAAGAGATGAAGACCCTCAGCTTTCTGCAGCTGGAAGCTATGTGTGCACGTACGTGCATGTACGTGCACGTACTCGCTCATCGGGTCCATAGATTTCTCTCGTGTCCCATATCTGGTCCAGGTAGGACTTACTGCGGTCAATGGCTAAGCTACAAGAACACATGGGACTGTGTATTCATGTCCATCTGCATGCACGTGTGTGTTTATTTATTTCTTGCGATAGTCGTCTGCATAGGCTCTGTGATCCTCCTGCTCGGGGTACTGGTCTCCGTAGCGCCTCAGGATGTCCTGGAGGCTGGGCATACCCTGTGAGAGTGGCTGGTAGGACATGTGAGGCTCCTCCTGGCCGCTCTGGTAGGGCTCGGCCTCGTACTGCTCCTGCTCCGGCTGCTCTGGCTGCTCGCTCTCTACCGCCCCCTGGCTGTGGTCCTCCTCGGCGTAAAGCTCGGGCTGGGCCTCGGGCTGAGGCTCGTAGCGGCGCAGGCGGCAGTCGCGGTCGTACTCCGGGTCACAGTGCGGGTTGGAAGGCTCCAGGACTCCGCTGCGGGTGCCGTCGGCATTCAGGTGGGGCTCATAGGCCTCGGCGGGGTAAGGGATGCGGCGGTGGACTCCAGAGCGAGGCTCCGTGGGCTTCACGGGGGTGCATTCGCGATCGTAGCCGACGAAGCACTCATAGCCCTCCTTGGTTTTACCTGGGGGACCCAGAGGGTGGCGCTCCTCCTGGGTAGGCTCCTCATAATTTGGATTAGGAAAAGGGAACTGCTGCCTGGCGGCGGGCAGACCGCGGCGGTGCATGGCAGCCGCCGCCTCACGCATCGCGGCGAAGGGATCGTTGGGGTTGGTCTCTGGAGCCGCCTCCCTGCGTGGAGCCGCCTCCACGCGTTCAGCATATGGGTTGTTACCTTGAGCTTGGGCCATGAATCTACGCAGAATGGTATACGGGTCATTAGCCGGAGGAGCAGTTGGGGCGCTAGCTTGGCGTTGCATAGCATAGGGATCATTGACTCTGTTAGCGTTAGCATAAGCATCCCTGAACATCGCATAGGGGTCGTTCTGCACTGCGGAAGGAGCCGCACGAAGGGCAGCAGCCTCATCTTCCTTCTCATTTTGATATGCCTTAGGGGGGTTGGCAAATCTGGTGGCAGTAAGGGGGTTGCAGCCTTCTTCATAAAGAGGGTTGCAGGATCCGGGGCCAGCTGCGGCAGGAGGGTTCGGGGCACGAGGCGCCTGGA